>NW_015505844.1:110730-120888 GCF_001515645.1 Sinocyclocheilus grahami
ATTAGACGACAAAGAATTAACTTGACGGAGCTCAAACTCAAACCACACGGCAGCAACAAACAGGAAGTGACGTCAGGGAATACTTAGTACCGCCGCGTTTGGCTGTAAAAATTTAGTGCGTTCACAAAAACAAGATTCTGATCTTGTCTGCATGACTCTAAAGCTCAGCAGTGTTTCCAATGGAATCAGTTTGAAACACTCAATCTTCAACATCCTGTGGGAAATTATTCGCATACTCAGTCCCCTTGTTTTTTTTAGTTCAGAACAGTAGAGCCTTTTCAGATAACTATTTCTAGCGTATTGTGTCTTACCTTCCTACATCGATTTCAAGGGCGGATGCAATTTTAGTTTGAGTCCTCCTCCGCCTTGGAAAGTGTTTTGTTTGTGAGCCTGCAAATTACCAGAGCCCTCATTGTAATGCTAGTTAGATCATAAAGTCATTAAGTCATAAATCAATGTCTGATGTTGCCAGCATGCAGTCTTATGTGAGAGTCCTAATTTATAGCGTTAGCAGTCATTGATAGCAAATGCCACTTTTTTAAGGGAATGTTTTGCTTTTTATTACAAGTATTTGATTTAGTAGTTATATATTTATATATACAGTATATCTATCTATATTTATATTTTTAGACAATTTAAAAATTATAAAATGGGATATTAAAATAATTTCACTTTTATTCACCTTTTTTTTTCTTCAGAATTTGATGTTCTTAAATCAGCACAAATTAAATACCATACTACCATGTACTGCAAACATTAAATATAGAGGAGCATTTTTTTTCTTCTTCAGTATTTGATGTAGTTAATTGTCACGAAAATAATCTTTATGGCTGTGAAAACAAGTTTTTTTATATTTATGCAGAAATAATTTGCTATTTCTTTCTTTTGATTTATGTGGTGAAATATGATCTAGACTCGTTCTTGACAGGTTTTCACCCAATTAGATCATAAATCATGGCCGGTACAAACTCTCCAGACCCCAAGACCCAGATACTTCAAGACAAATGTGTATCACCCGGCTTATAGAGAAGTCACAGATTACCTTGTTTTCTGCCCTGAACTGGAGCTGAAAACACTCCAGCTGGAACGCTAAAGTCATCCTTGAACCAACCCGTTGAGAAAAGACAAAAACTACACGGCACTTCTCGCTGTACTTGTCTCTGTCTTTTCTGCTCTATTTCCATGTTTCCATGGCCTTCAGTCCGCTGGGGCTTCATCATTCCATGGTCAGGCTAACAGTAAATCCTGTGGGGAACTAGTGGGTCTCTGGGATTTCTGCGAGTATTTTTCCACTACTAACTTACCAGCTACAGTTCCCGCTCCAGCATCACTGTCTTTGAAAGCTGCATAGTTTTTCCTTTAATTATCTTTTGTCCCCCGTGCCTTATAGATCATAAAGTTATGAAGGGCCTACGGCTCTCCTTGAGAAATGTGTCATATGCTCACCGATTTCTTGAGTGTGGGATGTCTTATGAAACTATATCATCTTTCTGTCCAGGTTTGGAGTTTGACAGGCACATCAAGTGGCGAATAAACATCACAATAAGCGCAAACAAATTGATATGTTTTGGAGAAGATGCTACAGTGGTAACGGTGAAACTCAGCCATCTGGAGCTTTTGTTTCTGACATGGTAATGGTGTGGAACAGCCGATATTTATGTTGCTTTTTTAACACAGTCGGGCTGGTTGAAAACAACATGGCAAATGTGGGTTGTCAGTCGTTTGAGTCTGAGAAAATCAACTAGTGAAATAACGCAGTGAGTTTGGATGTCTTAAGTGTGGTTGCATTAGGGGAAATGCATTAAGGTCGTAACACTCTTTGTTTTATGATTTCAACTTGACATTTGACTTGAGGATATGCCGTCTTGAATAACACTGGGATTGTGAATGCCTCACGCGTGCTATAGGCAATAAACGAACACATTGCAGACTTAATTTGTGTCTGCTAGACCATAAACGGAAAGTAAAACAGTATCATAGAACTGTGGTAAGATATCAAGCCTACAGTTTAAAAAATGCTGTTTGTTTTTTTTTACCCAAATGCGGGATTCAGCCTGTTGGGTCATTTTATTGGGTTATTTTTAATGTTTTTTGCCCAGGTTCTGGGTAGGTTTTCTATAACTAAGCTGTTGGGTTATTTTTTCTACCCAACCGCTGTATTGAGCCTGCTGGATCATAAGCTGGGTTGTTTTTTGTCTAGTGCTGGGTAGTTTTTGTGTTACCCAGTCATTGGTTTAGTGGCTGGGGCAATCTCACTGACAGCTGAAACTATACACCCCTCCCCTCCCTCTGATGAAACAACCCAGCTGCTTACAGTCAGAGCATTGGTTTTTTGAGTCCACTACAGGAGAGAGTGGTTCTCAGCGCCCCCGATTTGGTATACTTCAGCAAAATAAAGGTTTGTATACATTATAGGCTATGGAGTCAGTCACGACATCTTTTAGCTATACGAGTGATTTTTAATTTCCAGACCATTTTAAGCCAGAAATATAGTGATTTTTAAAGGGGTCATATGATGTTGCTAAAAATAACATTATTTAGTGCATTTGGTGTAATGAAATGTGTTTATGCGGTTTGAGGTTAAAAAAACACATTATTTTCCCCATACTGTACATTATTGCCACGCCGCGTAAACATAAAACCATGTCTGTGCTTGTGATCGGAGAAATGACAAACAACAAGTGCTACTCTACACTGCTCAAAACTCGCGTTTAAATCGTCAGTGGCTTAAATATAAAAAAAACGTACTTACAGTCTGTGAGTCAGAACAGCCGGCATTGTAGTCTACTCTCCCAGGATCAGGAAACAGTCTTCCATAAAATGCGCTGGACACATCTGAATATTTGGGTTGAACTGTTCTGGTACAGTGTTGTCAATACAACTTGACCATTGATTTCTAGTCGTGTCTGCTTTTGGAAGGCCAAACAAAGTAGTTTTGCTTTCACAACGAAACACACGGCAGGCTAGAGTGAGCCGCGGCATAGAGTGAGCGGAGGCCGGCTTGAGTGAGTGGGGGCTGGCGGGCTTGAGAACGGGGATTTGACGAAGGAGTGTCCGGTGGGCTTGTGGCAACCACAAGTGACGACCCCGGGCTGGACTCCGCTTTGTCCACGGTGAAAGCCGATCCGGCGATCCACAGCGCGAAGTTGATGTATTTCCTCAGCGACCAGCACGTATCAGCTCCAGGCATGATGAAGTGGATATCGTCCTATTTTGGAAGGCCAAACAAAAGTAGTTTCGCTTTCACAACGAAACACACAGCATCTTCACGACATGGCGGCAGCAACAATACTATAGCGAGAATAAAAGTTACACCTTCTTTCTTTGATTGAACATTTGGGCGGCGTTATGCAAATCTTCCCACATCGTGACATAGACATGTGGGGGCGTGTTAGAACGAGTCATTTTAGGTAGGCGTGGTTGACTCTTAACTTTTATAAAGAATATCTCTTTGGATTTGAGACTTTAGTCTTTGCAACTTTACAGATCTTCTTTATGCACCAAGAGCTTGTAACACTCCAAAGAGAAAGGAAAAATTGAAATCGCATCATATGATCCCTTTAAACAATCGCTGACTTAAATAAAACAACCCAGCTAAAAACGTTTAACCAAACCAGCTGGGTCAAAATAACCCAGCATGTGTTCTGTCCAATATTTACTCAGCGCAAGGTTGCCAAATAACCCAAGTTGGGTTGTTTTTAACCCAGCATTTTTTAGAGTATAGCTTCTTCATATAGTCAATATTTGTATAATACAATACAGCTATGGTACAGTATTTATTAGCATAATGGATGAGACGTCACTGATATAAAGTCAACCATATGGTGATCCAGAAATGATGTAGAGTTCAGGGAACATGTGATAAAGAGGGGTAGTTTCCAGCTCAGATTAATTTTCCTCATTTTTCATTACTAATGAAAGGTCACTTCTAGTCACAATAGAGGATTGTTCTACACATTCTACACAACAAGAAAACAATGTTTCAATGATTCAGGCCTAGGACAGTGACTATTTCAGGACTTTCTGTTGTTGTCGTTGTTGTTATTTTATTAGCTCTCCATTATAAAAAAATTATAAATAAAATATAATAATAATAATAATTTCATTTTCAGGCTGTGGTTTGATTAGCTTTAATTTTATGTAAAGCTTAGATATTCAGTCTTTCTGGGTAAAAAAAAAACAAAAAAACAGGTTCAAGTGAAGATGTTTTGTATACATGTACAGTAGACTGCATGCTAAATGAATCAGTTGTAGCGAATCAGCTCATGGGGAAATATGAATAATTAACCATAACTAGTTATAATTAACTATTCGAAGTTGAAAATGGATTCTGATGGTATGAGCCGTACACAAGCAGCCCAGGTATGTGTACAGTACATATTTGTATGCCAGGCGAATGAAAGCTAAAAGTGCCCCTTGCGTGCAGGGAAAGCTGTGTTTTTGTCAGACTGTATCAGAGACTCTCAAGCATGCACAGAGTGAGCGCACAAGGTGCAGTTTCACAGCTGTGCCTCCAGCGACGTATGGGACAGCACAGTAGTCACACTGGATGAGAGTCTGCCTTCAAAACAGTCAAAACAACGTAACTGAGACCTGCTGGCAAAAGGAGTTGTCAGAGTTATTTCTGCTGCACTTCAGTTAACAGGTAGATTCAGAAACCAAGAAATGTTTATTCACAAATTTTAGGGCGATTTTCATGTGAATCTCGTCAGTAAAGCTTCTTCTGGTGATTAGTAGTTAATCTCCAGCACATGCTTTCAGATGGAGCGGCATTTACTACACAGAGCCGTAGTTCACTGACAAGCTACACAAAATCGCGTTCAAAATCGCAGGCGATTCATTTTGGATAGCTTGTCAGTGATCTACAGCGGGATTCTCTGTCTGGAGTTTCAAGACATGCTTTGCTATGATTTTGTAGCACTCTAGAAATGCCTCACCAACAGTGCTTGGTAGTAACTGATTACATGTAATCTGGATTATGTAATCCGATTCCAAAAATGACGTTTAAAAAAAAAACATTTGAAATGCTCATAATCAGATTAAAGTTACTTTTTGTGGATGACATGATTACATATGTCATCCTGGGAAGTCGTGGCCTAATGGTTAGAGAGTCTCGTACCGGCAGGGATTGTAGGTGGGGGGAGTGAATGTACAGCACTCTCTCCCACCTTCAATACCACGACTGAGGTGCCCTTGAGCAAGGCACCGAACCCCCAACTGCTCCCCGAGCGCCGCAGCATAAATGGCTGCCCACTGCTCCGGGTGTGTGTTCACGGTTTGTGTGTGTTTACTGCTGTGTGTGTGCACTTTGGATGAGTAAATGCAAAGCACTAATTCCGAGTATGGGTCACCATACTTGGCCACATGTCATGTCATGTCACTTCACTTCACTTCATATAGCAGTAAATTATTCATAATTCATTGATTCACCCCAGTCCTTTTTTCCCCTTGCTAAATGTTGCACTTCAATGAGACTAATAATTAGTTAAGGTATTAAACACCGCCGAAGCATAGCTGTGAAATACTACATCTTCATAATATCCAGTGACCTTCACTAATTATTAATATTGGAAGTCTGGGCAAAAATAGTTAAAACCTGGAAGACATTAATACCATTTAATATCTTGTTTTCATGTTTATTAATGGTTGTTTAAGCTTTTTTGTGCTTCTGAGATTTAAATTATTTAACAACAGTATTTACATGTTCTCTGATGTCAGTGGTCACATTCTCACATTGAAAAGTTATTTTAGTTTAGTTTAGTTTATTACTTAATTTTAATTAAATTTTATTTTATTTTAATTTAAATTAGATTTGATTTGATTTAATTTCATTCAACACCCTACACCCACCCAGCAATTGGGTTGTTTTGACCCAGCGGTTGGGTTAAATGTTTAACCCAACCTTCTGGATAACCCAACCGCTGGGTCAAAACAACCCAATTGCTGGGTTTGTCCCTATTTAACCCAGCACTGGGTTGTATTTAACCCAGCATTTTTTAGAGTGTACTATGGGTATAAGTGTGTGGGAACAGACTTACCATGGCAAACACTAATAATCACATTCTTAGATATAAGAGCATGAATTAGAGAGCTTCTCAAAACAGGAAGAGATCCGTTAGATAATCAGACGGCCTCATGGGTAATCACTGTCTTTCTGCTCTGGTCTGGTATGTCCTTGTATTAACAGTGCGACAGCCGAATCAATATTACATAAGCCTGCGGAAGCTGTGAGAAAATGTGTAACTGTGAACCTCTTTGTGTAATGCCATCTTTGTCATAGTGATTTCACAGCGCTGTTCTGTCTTTCAGCGTGTCAGATTTGTCAGCGTTGTCGACACACTTTTGGCTGTTGTGTTCAGTATGTGATTCATTGTGGTTTGTTTACAGGCATAGTCTTATGTATTTCCCATTAGAAATAAAAAAGGATTAGACAGTGTATGTTTCACTAGCCTGTAGCGTACAGTAAACTTACAACTCTGTGCTTAGAGAATTGAACTAGACAAAGACAACTTACAGTCTGAACTATCTTACTAGTATTGTGTGAACTCCTTTATAGCTTGTTTGTGTCTCATGGTTAGAGAACAATAAGGCATTGAGTGCAAAAAAATGACTTTGTGTATCTTGTTTCTCAGATTGGTTGATTGGTTAATTAAATACACAATTTTTGATTAAAATAAATTATTTTCATTACGATTGTGATATATGCCTTATAATGCATTGTACAATCTCATGAATAATTGTAACCACAGTTAATGCATTATAACACTTAATGCATTTTACATTTTATTATAATTATTTACGACAATACATAATGTATTAATGCTTATTGTGAATATGTATAATGCATTATAGTATACCCTCTAATAACCCTTCATAATGCATTATACATAAATGCTTTAAGTAAAGTGTTACCAATATTTTTTATGATTTTTTTTATTTTATAAAAAAAATGCTTTCATTGTTTTAATATATTTACATGATTATTTGTTTGTATTAAATAATTAATTGTTTTAAAAAATAGTTTAATTAAATATGTATTTTAAACTGTTACAAAAAAAATGCACTGCTCCTAAATACTGGTAAAACCCCTGAATTAAATACATTTGTATTTTCTAACAATACAATAAAATATAACATAACATCATATCACATCAAATCATATAAAAAAAAAAATAATAATAAAATAAAATAAAAAATAAATATAAATATAAATGAATTGCATTGAAATTAAATGAAATAATAAAATAATTCTCAGTTTCAACTCGAATGGCACACAAGAGTATCATTTATCTAATGTCATTACAAAACCTTTTGCAAATTCATACTTGGATGTGAAATATTTGGCAGCCAGTGACATCAAGCATGGCATAATGCGTCTACTTTGGTATTATGTAAAAGCAAGAAAATCATACCTGTTTGAGATCACATGAGCCAATAAAAAATAAAAAATCCATGTGAACCAGCCCTTTAGCCGTTCCTCTCACTTGACACCCTTTGCACTGAATATTTGAAATAATTCTTGCACAGCTACAAACCTCATGCAAATAAATAAATTACATTAATCTGAGCAATTAATTTTAAGCACCTAAAAAATCTCTGTTGGGCAACAATTACAATACCATTTACAGGATTTAGCAGGATTGATTGCATTCCAGAAAGCCCTATAAAGAACACCCATCAGCGATTGTGATTAAGGCCGCTGCAATGCAGCAACATTTGGCCATGTGATCAAACGCAGGTCGTCATTTTGGAAGACGTGTCACATTGTACCCAGTGACTTCGCTTTCTTTGTACTGGTGAATTATGATCCTCCTCCTCGTGTGTCTCGCTTCTCTTTTATCACTAAGATTTCGGGAAGCGTGGAGCAGTTAATGGCTGTTGTTGTTAAAACATTGGGACATCTCTGTGTGATGTACTTTTATCAGTACTCCTGACAGCTTTAATTAGCGAGAGTGTTCGGGTGTATGAGAGAAATCAAGAAACAGAAGTTGCTTCTCATTTCTACGGCCGTGGATAGAGCTTGCGGCTTTGTTCAGTGTTTGGCGACGACAGACTTCAAAAGGCCTGACAAGCGTGGAAGCAGAATTCCTAAGGTAACTAAAGAAAACAATTTAGCAACTGAAGAACACATAATGTCACATAATGACAACTAATGGCACACTTTCATGGATATAAACATTAAGCATTTAGTGGCTCCAAAACTTACCAATGCAATATAAAATAAATATGCATTCATTCATAAATATTCATATGCACTCTAGTTTATGTAAAATGTGGTTCCATCACGTTTTTTTTATTTTTTTTTTTTACATTTGCTTAAAAAAATGTTTCAGTTAAAAATATCTAAAACTGAAACTTAAATAAAAATGTAATTAAAAAAGTCATTTTAAAGACATTTTAATTGTAATGAAAAAAATAAAGAAAAAATGTCAACTAAAATAAACAATACAATTAAAACTCAATATTAAGAAATTATAAATATATACATGCGTATGAATATGTGTAAACAATGAAAGCTGTATGGACTTTATTGCATTAAATAAAACATCAAGTGGCAAACACTGCCATATCTTTTCTCTTCACTTCATTGTTCCTTGTCATTTTTGCTCTATGATTTTAATTAAACTGCTGATTTGCCAGAGTAACCAAAGGTTTATTTTATCACATTGAAGATAAAAGACAGAAGAAGGATGTTTCACAAAGTAACAATGATTTTTTTGTTTTTTTTTAAATCTTCAACTATTGTTTTATCTTTTTTGTTGCTTGGAATCTGTGCTTGTATGGTTTCTTTATAAAAAAAAAAAAGGCACTTGTTTTGTTATTTATATATATTTATCTAATGAAATGACATTTTTTTAGGTGTTAAAGTACTTTTTGCTGCACTGTTGATGTTGGAGCAAAGACTAAAGCACTCCGTCACAGGAAGTTAGAGAACGTATGGAGAAAGTGAACATTATCATTGAAGCTCGACTCCAAAGACCTCGGGCAGTGGGCCAGGCACCGACTCAAAATACATCTGGTATCTCTGCGTGCTATACAGCCTGGAAAATTTCCTTTGCATGTGATTGAGATGTTTGTACATCCAGAACGTTGCTGGATTTGACAGCAGCTCAATATTAGAAATCGTAATTAGTGGTGCTTGCTAGGGCAAGAATCACTTTTTCTTTTCCTCATGCATACGGTTAGGGACTTCTTCTCCAAACTCCAATTATTAAACTTTTTGAAATGGAGAAAACAGATAAAGCTTTTCCAAAAGATCAGAATAAAAAATTATATCTAGCAGGCAATAATATGGCAAATAAATCTCTTAGAATTACATAAAAGAGGAACCTGAATAACTTTAAAATGGTCTTTTTGACAATTTAGTAAACAACCACCTCATAGCATTATGCTGTAAGACCTTAGAAACCACAATAACATTGCAGCGTTGTGGCAGTGCATTTTTCACAGATATAACCAACTAACCCCACAAAAATGAAATAAAAACCTTACTTGAAATAAACATTAACTGCAAAATAAATAGTTATATCCACATATTTTATTACAGCTAGCTGTCACAGATTTATTTTAACTTGATGTACTAAAACTACAAAAAACAAAACTGATAACAAAAGTAAAGTATATAAACATAAAAAAGACAAAAACACAGAACAATTGAGAAAAAAAAACATTAAAATTAAAATGGAAAAATA
This sequence comes from Sinocyclocheilus grahami, assembly GCF_001515645.1. Taxonomy (NCBI): domain Eukaryota; kingdom Metazoa; phylum Chordata; class Actinopteri; order Cypriniformes; family Cyprinidae; genus Sinocyclocheilus; species Sinocyclocheilus grahami. The sequence continues at coordinate 120,423 of NW_015505844.1, forward strand.
TAAATATAAAAAATAATAACAATGACAAAAACACTCAACAAAAGTACTAAAACTAAATTAATATGGAAAAATATAAAACACTTAAAACTATCTTTGAGATAATACTTTTATTAAAACAATGATTATGAATTAAATACAATCAATACAATTTAAATAAAATTACATTTTAATAAAAATATGATCTCAATGATACTAAAATACACAGTAAAAATATATATAATACAAAATAATAATAATAATAATAATAATAATAATAATAATGCATCTTTATCAACAAAAAATATTTATAAATTGCCATGAGAGCAAACCTCCCACGGTGTTCTATGAATGAGTAATTAGTGTGTAGCCTACAGTCATGGTCAGAATTATTGGCACCCTTGGTAAATATGATCAAAGAAGGCTGTGAAAATAAATCTGCATTGTTAATCATTTTGATCTTTTATTAAAAAAAAAAAACACAAATATC
>NW_015505844.1:121709-126120 GCF_001515645.1 Sinocyclocheilus grahami
AGCAGTGAAAATTCCCATTTCCACCATCAGGGCAATAATTAAGAATTTCCAATCAACAGAAAATGTTACAAATCTGCCTGGAAGAGGACGTGTGTCTATATCGTCCTAATGCACGGTGAGGAGGAGTTTGAGTGGCTAAATACTCTCCAAGGACCACAGCAGGAGAATTGCAGAAAATAGTTAAATCTCGGGGTCATAAAACCTTTAAAAAATTAAAATAAATAAATAAAACAGCACCTACACCACATGTTGTCTGGGAGGGTTTCAAGAAAAAAAAAATCAAGAAAAGAAAATGCTCTCATCCAAAAACAATCTCCAGCATATTCTGTTGTCAGACACGACTGGAACTTCAAATGGGACTGGCTTCTATGGTCAGATGTAACTAAAAAATGAGCTTTTTAGCAGCAAACACTCAAGATGGGTTTAGTGAACACAGGGATAAAAAGTACCCCATGTGTACAATGAAATATACTGCTGTATTTTTGATGTCGTGGGCCTATATGTCTGCTGGAGGTCCTGGACATCTTGTTTAGACACACGGCATCACTGATTCTATCAAATACCAACAGATAAAAAATCCAAAAGTGACTGACTCTGTTAGACATCTTATGATGGGCCATGTTTGGATCTTCCAACCGGACAATGATCCAAAATCAAACCTTAAAAACAACACAAAAATGGGTCACTGAGCACAAAACCAAGCTTCTGCTATGGCCATTCCAGTCCTCTGACCTGAACCCTATAGAAAATGAGTGTGGTGAACTGAAGAGTAGCACCATCATGGAGCTGGGAATCTGAAGGGTCTGGAGAGATTCTGCATGAAGGAATGGTCTCTGATCTCTTGTCAGGTGCTCTCTAACCCCATCAGGCATTATAGGAGAAAACTCAGAGCTGTCATTATGCCAAAAGGAGGTTTCAAAAAGCATTGAATAAAAGGGTGCAGTTAATTGTGTCCAATGTGTATTAGAGAAAAACATTTATGTCATAATGATATTTCCCCCCATTTTAAATTCTTATTCTCCAATAAAAGGTTACATTTATGGGATTTTTTAAAATAAAAGATCAAAATGATTAACAATGCAGATTTATTGTCACAGCCTTCGTTGATCACATTTACCAAGGGTGCCAATAATTCTGACAACGACTGTATATGCAAATATTTACAGTCAGTTTTTTTTCTAAGATTAAGAAACTAAGAAAAACTATAGATATAAAAAAAAAATGAATACAATTGACAAAAACACACAAGTAAAAATAATGCTAAAATAATGCTCAATAATGCTAAAATAGAGTGCAATGTCAGAAAATAAAAAAGATAATAAAATATTCTTTATATTATACAAATTTGTGTCCTCATAAACCACATAAACATGCACACACACACACACACACACACACACAATTATTATTATTTATTAATGTATCATTATTTTTATTATTGTTATTATTATTATTGCAACTTAATTTTCTGGAGCTTTCAATATTACAAACATGATTTTTTAAATATTATTTCCCCCCTTTTTTGCCCCTTTTCAATTGATACAATACACTAAAATATGAATGTTTTGTGATGACTGAGAAAATTGGTATGTTTACATGAGGGGAAAAAATTAGATTTTTTTATATCAGATGATAGATAGATAGATATAGATAGATAGATAGATAGATAGATAGATAGATAGATAGATAGATAGATAGATAGATAGATAGATAGATGGATAGATAGATAGATAGATAGATAGATAGATAGATAGATAGATAGATAGATAATCCAAAATACACATATAGATATTTATTTTATCCTGCAGAATCAGAAATATCTACTTACATAAACCAAACTTTACATATTTATTCCTCTCTACATTCTGAAGGGATTTGCCTGGTTTATATAATATGTTATTCCTAAAACAGTGAATTTGACAGTATTTTCTGATTTAGGAAAGTGATAAAAACAGATACTCAAAATCTCTTTGTGAAAACCTTCTAATGTGTCAACAAAATGAACTTGGCTCTATCCAATATTCAGATATCTGTTCTGCAAATGAGTGCATATTTAATTAGATAGATCATCGTTTGCATATTTAAACATAGCATTTTAGAAAACTTGCAAAAAAAAAAGGAAGGTCTTAACATACTGTGATTAATCAACAGGGGAAGTATCTGTTTGAAAATCTGTTTATCGGTTTGTTAAAAACGCTACATAATGTCAACAGTGAATATTGCTGTGTTCATAACAACTGTATGACAGCAAAAGTGTTAAAGGTCAAAGGTCTTAGAAATTAACTTAACTTAATCCTGCGGTTTTGTTGTGTGCCTGAGTTTTATTTGCTGAGCACTAGCTTGTAAAATCCAACTTCAAACACTGTGACAGGCAGCAGATCTGCGGCATTTGCAAAAGGACGAGTTCAAATCCAACTCGCCTTTATTATCCCGATAAGGGAGGGATGTGTTTGGTATTCCTGAAAATAACAAATGCTCAGCAAGATACAGAATGTAAAGAGGTGTTTTTATTCATGAAACTACCAAGAGCAGCGCTTCCTTGCATTTAAAATATTGCAAACTGAACAAACTTTATCCTGATATTTTTGGACCGGATGATAACGCACTTAAACCGATATGCAAAGTAAATCACAACAAGCTTTTTTAGCCGTGAACTCTGCCTGTGGTCTTCGTTAACCTGACATCTCGTGACTGCCGTACCGCTGTACGTGACGTCTTTACATTTATAGGGATAAAGGGAGGTTAGGGCTGGAGATAAGACTCCACTGTGTGTCACCCTCGAATGTTAAGCTGAATTGCCAAAAAAAAAAGTAGATCACCTGATCTTTTATGCATCACATTGCGCCTCACCTCCAAAATTGGAGGAAAGAGAAGTGGAAAGTAAGCTGAGAGGAGAGGGAAAGCTGGGTTGTTTGGATATACACACTCAAAATATGTTCTCATCCATTGCATTTCTACAGTAAAACTCTTTAATTAAAGTTTTAATAAAGTAAAGTACATTTTAGTCCATGTTTGTAGCTATTCTAGTGTACTTTGAAATGTTGCAGAATCATAAAATCATAACCTTTTCATTCAGGAAAAACGGCAACATTTAATGAGTCGTGCTACTGTGAAAAGGACTATACATCTGACGGATGAACAAATGAATGAATGAACGAACGAACGAATCAATCAATCAAAATGGGTTATTGTGAACTAAAGTTCAAAATAAGAAATATTTCCATTACTAAGTAAAGTACATTTTAGTCCATGTTTGTAGCTATTCTAGTGTACTTTGAAATGTTGCAGAATCATAAAATCATAACCTTTTTATTCAGGAAAAACGGCAACATTTAATGAGTCGTGCTACTGTGAAAAGGACTATACATCTGACGGATGAACAAATGAATGAATGAACGAACGAACGAATCAATCAATCAAAATGGGTTATTGTGAACTAAAGTTCAAAATAAGAAATATTTCCATTACATATTATGAAGACAAATTGTGAAATGTAAGATAAACATGACATTGACAGATACAAAATTATATTGTGAGCTATAGTTGCGATTATGAGAAAACAAGGTTGTTACTTTATAGATTATAATTCATAACATTTGAATTTGTTTTTATTTATTTGTTTGTTTAAACATGAGGCAGAAGCAGGCTTTCATAAAAAAAAAAAAATAAATAAAAATTGGATGCCAGAGCAAACAAACAAGACAAATACATAAATATGTTTAATCATAAAAGTTATTGTATTCAAATATTGTAAATCATTTATTGTGAAACTTACTGATGGGCCACTCTTAATGCCACATCGAGCCTCATCCATAAGGACAATTTTTTGTCTAATTTATTATTAAAACCATTCTTTCATAAACGGTCAAGGCAATGGTGCATTTTTAATAAGAATTGATTTATAACTGATTTACACTAAAATTCATTCGGCTCATCCTTCATAAATGAATCCCAATGTCTTTGTTCCTGATTTATGGGGAAAGTGGATGACAATATAGTCCACTAAAAACATTATTCCTCACTAAAATGCAATTTAATACTGAGGCCACAATAGACGCTGCAGATTACTGATGCAATTTAAAGTGATGATAAAGCAAAAATGCAAATCACTGTAATAAAACAGAATCTCAGAAGCTCTGTCACACTCCTGTTTTATCTCTGAAGTCACATTTAACATTTCTTCTTTTTTAATCTATTTACAGTATTTGATCCTGAAATATTAAACTTAAGTTTCTTGTCTTCACACACATTTTGAAGAATCAATTTCTTCTTTTTTATTGATGAATATCTCTGCTGCCGGTCTCATGGACCTGAAATATCTTTCAAATACTAATATATTAAGTGCTGTAGATTGGGAGGACAATTTGAGAGAGAGAGAGAGAGAGAGAGAGAGAGAGGGAAGGAGAGAGAG
>NW_015505844.1:126414-127712 GCF_001515645.1 Sinocyclocheilus grahami
GGAGAGAGAGAGGGAGAGAGAGAGGGAGAGAGAGGGAGAGCGAGAGAGAGAAGAAGAGGGGAGGGGGGACAATATAGTGCAGTGAATCCAATAATCAACAAACTGCAACATGCGTTCTAATAGTACACGTACACGTTTACAAAGACTGCATTATAGAGTCCCCATTAGAAAACTTTTATACCCAGCTAACAAAAATACATTCTAAGAACATTTTGCTAACGTTTTGTGTTATGAAAACATTATTCCTAAATGTTCTCTGAACATTCAATATTCAATGTCCAGTTTTTTAGTTTTTTTTAAATATTAAGTATTAATGCTAAATGAATGTCTGACTAAATAGTTTCAGATAAACATTCCATGAATGATGTATAATAATAGTTGTGCGCTAACGTTTTGAGAATGTTATTAAAGACCAGATAACTTTGAACAAATGTTCTATTAACATTACTGGAAAAATGTTAGTTCATAACTTTGATAGAACTTTACCACGTTTAAGGGGAAGTCGGGGCCTAATGGTTAGAGAGTTGAACTCGTAACCCAAAGGTTGTGGGTTTGAGTCTCGTACCGGCAGGGATTGTAGGTGGGGGGAGTGAATGTACAGCACTCTCTCCCACCTTCAATACCACGACTGAGGTGCCCTTGAGCAACACACCGAACCCCCAACTGCTCCCCGGGCGCCGCAGCATAAATGGCTGCCCACTGCTCCGGGTGTGTGTTCACGGTTTGTGTGTGTTTGCTCACTGCTGTGTGTGTGCACTTTGGATGGGATAAATGCAGAGCACTAATTCCGAGTATGGGTCACCATACCTAGCCACATGTCACGTCACTTGAGTAGAGCCACATTTATTTGAATTTATTTCAACTTAGCCATGTTCCTTGCCATAACTGGATTCTCAGCTTAAAAAAATATGTTCTAAGAATATTTTGGTAGCATTCCTACTTCCATTCCATTCAGATGAAGTAAAAAACTAATTTTCTAAAACTAACTAAAAATCCAAACATAAAATGTCTTGGTCAAAACTGACAGCACCAGAGGGTTAAAGGAACATCAAATCAAGATCACTTCTTAAACGATCTCTATGCCATTTCCATCAATGTCTGTCCAGAATATTAACAAGAAAATACATTACATTACACATGTCACATGTGATGTGTCACCAGAACCAAGCAAGCTAGAATGTATGATCATATTTATACCTGCTCATAAATTCTGTATCCGTTTCATTTCTGCTGAAATATGGCATTCGCTTGCTATAATCCCAACCTTTATTTAACCTCAGCATACTGTACCTTTTACG
>NW_015505844.1:127908-130222 GCF_001515645.1 Sinocyclocheilus grahami
ATAATCCCAACCTTTATTTAACCTCAGCATACTGTACCTTTTACGGTAAGTTTCTAGCTCACTTACTAGAGAGAAATTGGCAAAGGAAAACAGAAAGTTGTCAATGAAAGGTGAAGCGCGGGACTGTCCTTTATTGGTTTTGAGAGGTTACTAATCTGCACTGCAAACAGGCTCTTAGAGTAGCTTTATCCCGGCACTTTCAGCATGACCTGAAGTATATAAATAAATAAATAACTGTCCATTTTTTCCCTGCTTTTTATTTATCTTCTTTCCACCACTGCATTTGTGTTGACAGTTAATTTAACCGGATCAAGGAGTCCACTTGCCTTGTCCAAAGAAAGTATGACAAATGGCATGCGGTAAAGCCTTAAGACCATCTTCAGACTGTCCTTGCAAAGCCTCTCGCTGTCCATGGAGATTAACCTTTCCAACACCAGTGACACAATTTTCCATTTTTGTACAGAGCTCTCAGGAAAGTGTAAGGATCTTCATGTTGACACATGTCCGTGATTGACTTTAAAGAGTGGAACAAGAGGGGACGGTGCTCAATAAACTGTTCTTGTGAAACAGCTCGTGAAAACCACTTGAATTTAAAGTGATTTCTTCCTCGCTTTATGTTCACGTCTGCCTTTGGTGTCGAAGGAAAATGTATGAAGTCAAAACGATGACACATACAGTTGCAAAAACTAGTAAAAGTAGGCTACTGCAAAAGCTGTATTTAATGTAAAATAAAGTTGTTTTTTTAGCACAAATATTTTGACACTTTTTTTTCTTTTTACTAAGCGATACATATTTATTTCTCTTCACAATGCTTCTTTTATTCTGCATTTCAGTTCACTTTTTCTTCATTGCACTTCTGTTGCAAAACTAGAATGGATAACTGCAGTTTTGCAATGATTTGCAACTTAGTTAAATGTAGGCATACAGGTTAGGAATGCATTTAGTTGCAAAAATAAAATCATTTATATATATTTGTTTTGCAACTAAATTCAATCTTTTTCCACTCAATAGTGTCCTCAAAAATTTACTCAATGCAATGCCATTACGAACCTGTATGCATACATATTAAACTTGTGTTTATGTATTGTTTGTTTGTGAAAGGCAAAAGTAAAATAAAAAAAAATGGGTTGGCCAAGCCCCCCCCAAAAATAATTTATTTAATAAACAAACAAACATACTGTCCAATTCATGCACCAAGTCTTCTGAAACCATACATATTGACAAATGGGAAATTTGCTTCAAGTTGCAGCTCTGAATTATAGTGATTACATCTACAGTGCAGTGCTTTTTTGATGCATTTTTGGCTTTTTTGACAGTCGCGGTCACTCTGAACTGAAAAAAAAAGATGTGTCGAGATTCTTCAAAGAACCTTTTTGAATGTTTTCCACAGGAACTAAATAACAGCACATGGGTTTGATGTATCATAAGGGTGAGTGAACGATGACAGAATTCCCATTTTTGGGCGAACTAACCCTTCAAGGCTAAATTTCTCATTTTGCTACATGCAGTGAAAGTACTCTAAAGCCTCGCTGACATGACCTGCTGATGTCATTGCGCTGCAGTTGCGGTGACATGCTTTGTCATGTAGCATGCTTGAGAAGAATAGCATTTGACAGGCGGCAGTGAGACAGACGGGGGATGTGTCTGAGTAATGGTTTGAGCTCAGTGTGATTGGGCAAAGAGCCTGCAAACATGGACACATGACATGGTTCAAAAATCCCCACACGCAATAATAAAATGACACATCAAAGGGTCCTGCGCATGTCAAACGTAATAAATGCAAACTAGGAGCTTCATGTGCCCACTCAACACGACATGATGTAGCAAACTAGGACATGTTCCTGGATCAACATATGGATCAAGTTTCTTACTAAACATCCACAGCCCTAAACCTCTATCTGTAACTTAACTTAACCCTAAAAGGAGAGGGAAAAGATCACAAAAAAGCCATTCTATTATAATATATTAAGGAGCACTCTTAAAAATATGAAATTAACTTTTCTGTCAAATGCCTTTGGTTGTTGTTCAAGACTGTATTATCCTACAGAATAAAAAAAAAAAACACTTGACATTATTGCAAAATAGTCATATGCATTAGAAAAACAGCCTTTCTGGTTAATACGTGTACTGCAATTGTAATACTATTTCCCAATAATATTTTTTTTTCTAAATGTTTTTTAGTTACAATTAATAGACCTAAGTAACTGGACTAAAATAAAACACATATATAAAGAGCGTAGTAACTGAAAATTAAAACACACACACACAGAGGTTTGTTTTTTATGGTTTATGGGGACTCTCCATAGGCGTAATG
>NW_015505844.1:131468-132389 GCF_001515645.1 Sinocyclocheilus grahami
ATCAATTAACATCTTACGAAGAGGAAAGCTGCATGTTGTAAGTAACAAATCCATCATTAAGGCTTTTTAGCTTTAAACCATCACTTCTGGTCTAAAATATGAGTCCATAATCTATAACAACATCTCCTCCAGTGAAAAAGTCCATCCCCTGTTGTTTCTCACATCAAAATCCACCCACATATTTGTCTAGTTTTGGCAGATTTCTCACCTCATTCAGATGAAATTACTTTTTCACTGTAGAACGCAATATGGATGGGGGTAAGGGTAAGTACACTTTCATTAAAGTTAAATTTTTATGTGAACTATTCCTGTAAGTCTCCAAAAGCAGAGTTTACTTTAGAGTGATCACACAACCAGCCGATTACAACTTACTTTATCTCTGCAACCCACCTTTTTCTGGACACTTTAGCTAGTAAATCATGGCTGACAGCAAATACACCCAGACTATAGTCCAGTAAGTCATTTTGCAAAGCTATGCTGAAGAAATCTGACCTTCAAACACAACGATGTCATTTGGAAACCAATGCTTGATTGAGGCTGAAGACTTGAAGGCTGAAGTCAGAAATTCATCTTGCTGATAACATTCTACATTTTTCTCCCATCAAGACAATCAGTTAGGGGACCTTTAACAGGTGCATCTGCAATAATAAGACTGTTGCACCTGCTATCAGACATGAGACCCTCATCACATGCACTCAGGCACGGAGCCTTTCAGTGTGATGAAGTGCCTGAGGGAGGCCTGAAACTATGTCTGTATTGATTCAACCTTAATTATCAGCTTTCTTTCTCTTTTAACAAGATGTACAGTTATGCCATTGTATGTCAAGGTTAAGAGTCAAGTAAACGGATTAACGACGAGGGACAGCTGATATAAAAAAACAAAAACATATATATATATATATATATATATATATATATATA
>NW_015505844.1:133423-134552 GCF_001515645.1 Sinocyclocheilus grahami
AATTTTAATTGTAACAAGTTGTAATGGAATGGAATATAACTGAATCAAAATAATTATATATCATGCTTTTGTTGTGAGCTATAACTCGCACTATGTTCCTGACATTTTTCTGTGAGAGTCATTCTGATATGTCCTCTATATCGTAAGAGACAGCATTGTATATACTTCAGGGCATCAAATTTTCTGTCTGTATGCTTGACTCAGAGAGCAGATAAAATATAATAGAGTATCAGGACAACATGCCTTTGATGCAATGAAGAATGTGAAGCACAGAGAGAAGGTTGGGTGAGATAAAAACAGCTCCAGCACACTGATAGTAAAAGTGCACTGGGGTCCCTAAGGGAGATCTAGACAGTGGGCACTCCAGCTATTGCTTGAAGAGATTGCATGTCTACTACTAATGCTTACATATATATATATATTTTTATTTATTTTTTTTTATTTTTTTTTTCAGTGCAAAGAAGACAATCAGTTCAAACTCTGCAGAATAGTGTGAGAGAGCCCGACTTGCACCGTCTGACATGGCCTCCATCTCCCAATGGAACAGCCGCAAATATCTCCAAGCATGAGGGTGCTTTGAGATAAAACATGTGAATGAGATATTACAGGGTAAGAACCAATAGGTAGTCCGCTTCTGGCCTACAGATCTGCAAGTAGAGTAAGAACCTCTGGCTGTTTGAAGTGAAGTCATGGAGCGAGCCTGCAACATCTAATATTCAGTTTGTTGATCTTCCTTTTAGCTCAAATGGATGTTAGAACGTTTACTTGATCTTTAACGTTTGGGCGAAATATAGAGCGCAACAGTGATCACCCGCCGTTTCAGCGATGTTGAAGTACTTTTTTCCATTTATTTCTCCATAGGAATTTCAAAATAAACAGCTACAAATTCATAGACCAAACCAACGAAGATATCAATTTATATTATAAATATATGAATGAATGTTTTTATTGATAAATATATTAAAACATACATAAACAATTTAACACTTTATAAATACATATATTTTGACTCGTTTGCACTACCATTTAAAACTTTGAGGTCAGATTTTTTTTATACTTTTATTAATACTTTTAATAATTTTATTCAGTGAGGCAAGATTAAATCAATCAAAAGTGACAGTAAAAAAAA
>NW_015505844.1:134589-136958 GCF_001515645.1 Sinocyclocheilus grahami
ATTAGAATGATTTCTTAAGGATCATGTGACACTGAAGACAGGAGTTATGATGCTGAAAATTCAGCTTTGATATTTGAAATAAATTACATTTTAAAATATATTATTTAATGGAAAACAGTTGTTTTAAACTGTAATACTATTCCATAATATCATTCCATAATATTTTTTATCAAATAACTACGGCTTTGGTGAGCAGAAGAGATTTCTTTCAGAAACATGTTCAGAACGGTAGTGTATTTACTATATATGTAAATAAAATAATATCCTCAAAGCTCACGGTAGGTCTGTCTTGAATGTTTTTTAAGTTGTGGAAAAAATTAATTAATCTGGGAACCCCACTGTCGCTCTCCATTACAGCTTTATGTTAAATAAATGTTCCATTTTCAGGCCGTGATTGAGTTGCAAAAGATAAAAATAACTGCTGTATTTCTAGATCCAACGGCGGTATGATCTCATTCAAGAGACTGAGATATGATGTGACTTGAAGTTGGATGCTGGTACTAATGAAGTCTATAGCATTATGGCCCCGGGTCTATCTGCATTTATGCATGGTTATGTGTTTGTCTTCAGAGACGGAAACTGTGCTCTGCTATTATGTTACATGTATGATTAATGTCCTTTTTGAAAGGCAATGTGCACTCTTTCTCTCGACAGTACTATCAATATCTGCATTATTGCAATACAGCTATAATGAGAGTGAGTAATTTATAACAATCCATCAGTGCTTGACCTTTACAAAGAGGAGAGGGAGAGCGAGTGAAAAACAGACACAGGGTAAAGAGTGACACTGGTGTTAATATTAAATTATCTTCAATAAACTTTGTTAATCCTAGAGGGTGGTTTGATGGAAGACATTCAGGCCACAAATAGTAGAAGACCTACAACCGCATCAACAATACTGCAAGACTGGCAATAACAGAAACAAACTCTATCCCCAGCAGTCTGTGTCTGTGTTCAGCGGTGAACCGTTCACTTTGGTACATCACTAATGGGCCAAAGCAAAACTAATGGTTTGTGACTTGATCTAATTTCTTGAAATGTTCCACATGCAAACTCCTTAGTCTCGCTAATTTGTCTGTTTCAAATATATATTTTAAACATATACATATATACATATACATATTTTATTATTATTATTGGTGCCAAAGAGATTGTTTCTCTGTTGATGGGCATTTAGCAGTATCAGACTCTAACCTTTATCTGGCCTCTGAGATTGTGAGTGGATTGATTCAGACTCTGTTATTTTGACAGGACATCAGTCCAGAACAAGACAAAAAAAAAGAGAAAGACTTGGATGGAGAGCAGTGAGACATAAAGAATGAATAGAAAGGAAGACGACCTCAGTGAAAGTGTAAAAGAACAAGCAAAAGAGGGAGAGATAGCGACTCGCTCACTTCTGCAGGTGCAGAGCATCTTCCTTATAAAATAAATGGAAGAAGAGAGAGACAGAGAGAGAGAGACCTTTCAGTAAGAGCAGTGAGGAAGAAAGACCTTGGCTCCCCTTGAAGAGTCCATAAAACCCCCTGTCTCGGAGAAAAGATTGGATGTGGCGCCATGTCTGGATGCATGGCCTCTCCGATAACAGGCTAGTTTCCCTTCGTCAAATCCACACCATGAAGGAAATGAAAGAGGGGGGGGAGGGCCAGAATGTCCTGTCCCCTCATGTTCTGTCACCGATTGAGTTGTGCACCAAGGAAAAGAGGCAAGGCGAACCCAAGAACGTAGAAGTGTTGCTATCAAAGCCTGGCCTGAATTCCACTCAACGTCTAGTGGGTCTTCACAGCAGTATTGACCTAACCGCTGTAGCAGAAACAAACAACGGTAGATAAAGGTATTAGTTCCACTTGCCTGCCACAATTTCTCCACTCTTCTTAAAGGGAGAGACATGATACGGACAAAAGCTTGGTGTAGAACGGTGACTGCCAGTTGAGCGAATCTGTCGTCTACAAAAACCTTCATGACAGATTACAATTAACTTATAGATCAATGACAAAACACAACCGGCAAAGCAAGCGTCTGCGGACTGCCGCTCTTGCAGTCTGGCAAACCAAACATGCATATTTTATTGACTTTCAATTGCAAAGTGCTCACTAATAGCCAGATCAGTTTCACAAGGCTAGAGATTGTCAGCCGAGGTGACATTGAAAGTAATAAGCCAAATCAAAAGTCAAACAAAATCAATAAGAGGGTTTACGAGGAATCATCAACTCAAAACGAAATATGAGGGTGTTTCCAATAAGGTAACAAGACCTTTCATGTTGGAACATTTACCTAATTAAAAAAAAAAAGTAATAATCTTGGTAAGTCAGTTTAGTTAGAGGCAGATACACACACACACACAGGTTTGTTTTTATGGTTTATGGGGACTC
>NW_015505844.1:137421-140900 GCF_001515645.1 Sinocyclocheilus grahami
AAAGTATAACATCTGAAAAAACTGGAAAATTAGGCAATAATAAATAAATTGCACACATATTACAGTAGAAGAACATTATGCAACAAAATGTTTAACTAATGCCATCCAATACTGTATGCACTGCGACTGAGCCGATGTACACGTTTTCCTTTTGCCCCTGAGCTTGACCACCAAAAAGTAATTTGTTTGCTCACTCTTGACCAGCAGCAATCAATCAGGCTCTCTGAACGTAACGCTTGCATCCAAATCCTCTATATATCCAAGTAGTTATGCTTTGAAAATGCCAGAAATCTGGCTTTCTAATCAACTCTTAACTCCCTGATGAGATGACAACTGTTCTGAACTCATGTGAACTCTGCATTTATGAGTCTAATATACATGCTTCCAATTTATATGTAGATGAAGGCAATGCAGGCAGCAATGTACAACAGACATGTTTTTTCAAGCCCTATTTCATACTTGACTGAGGAACTCAAAGCAGGAGATTATACCGAGAGGTCAATGAAGGCTAAATATAAGAGACCTTGACTGAGCGAAGCAAACAGCCTCTTTAGCTAATTTATTTGGCGACCTACTTTATGACTTTGTTTTTGCATGTCCTTTAGAAAATGCAGATGGGTCAAAGGTTGTGTTGTAGAGAACAACGTGATGCATATTATTGGGTATTAAATCGGGTAACTCGTGTTAAACCTCTGAATACATTTATTTGTTGTTCAACCTGGAATTCAAATGATGTCTTATTCCATATTTCTCCAATGAAAAACTAATCACAAACATGTTCTCATTAATATCTCATCTCACTTGTTACATCAATGTTGAGCAAATGCCTTAATTTGTTTTTTCTAGAGAAGACAGCCTCAGTAATCTCACGTCAGAAGAGCTCTCACAACACATCAAAACTTTACAATATGAGTGACTTTATTTAATAATAATAATATAAATCACAATGGTTATTTTTGTCATTTTATATTATCTTTATTAAATTAAAAACACAGATGCAAATGGCAAATAGAATAAATGCAATAAAAAAGATAAAAATTGAAATAAACTGCTTTAATTTTTCTTAGGTACAGTACATCTATGTAGGCCTATCAGCTTTCAAGTAGGACAACTGAATAAATCAAATGCAAATATAAAACACCGCAAAGTCTCCACTGTAAGAATTAAATGTATACTTAGATTTTTGTTAAAGCTGAAGTTATTTAGTCAAAAGCAGTGTGTTTTTCTTTGTATTTTGTTGTCTAATTATTGACAGATGACAGCTAAATTAGGCTGCTGTCCCTTTAAGATCCAATATAGCCTACTTTTCCTCAACTATTTACGTTCATGTAAGACAAGCTAATGTATTTACCTGAATACCACCAGCAAAGACGGGCATTTTGACATGATTTTATGTCTGTTCTTTAAACCGTTCAATTAGTTTAAAGACAACTGAATTCCTGTCTGAGAGGCGGCATTCGGCGCATTAAGTAACTTACAGCTTTCTTTTTCACGGGGTTTGTAACTGTTTTAACGTCAATCATGTCCCGCCCTGTATTTTCTCATTCGTGTATGCTTCTTTATCGCTCTAAATGTCAAAACTTTAAGCTTTAAACTGTTTTACAATGCGAGCAATATATACAACAGCATCTCTACCAGTAGACACTTTACTGTATATCATCACAAATACAGTATCGTCATATCTAAAGGACTGACCTGAGGCACATCTGTTATGTCTTGGTAAGCTACTTATCAATTGCTTTATGGTTATTTATTGTAAGGAATATTAGTAGAAACATATAAAACAGTCTCTAATGCTATACAGAACAACCTCTGAGAACATTTCTCAATTTGAATTTTTTTTTTTTTTTATATTGCCTTTATTGTCTTCCTCATATTTTTTATCATAATTTGCTCTCATACTTTTATGTGATTTAGGAACTATACAGCATGTTTATGACACCCTATCCTATTTGTTTCCAACTGTACCCTTATCAAAATGCCTTCGGTCAAGTTGAGGTCACCTCTGTATCTATCAGAAGCATGACCTTGCGAGGGCAGATTTTTTGAATTGACAGCCTGCACAGTTATGGACGTTGGTTTGCAGTGCTAAGCCTGATCAAATTTTAATGAAGTCCTAAACTAAAGCCAAACATCCTTTTTCAAGATCAGCTCAGGGAGAAACGGGGGTGACACAATCTTTAGCTTGACGCTCTTCTGAGACTTAAAAAAAAGAACTAAAATCGCAAAAGAAAGCTTAGCAAATTAGTAAGTCATATACACTGCGTGAGATTGCGAAGCCCCTTAATTCTGCTTTGAGATTTCATTTTGATTTGAGGTCACAGACTGTGTCCTTTGACGTCAATTCAATCATTAAGCCAGGCCTTCACATGAAGGTCAGGTCTAAATGTATAGGGGTTATGTGACCTATTACTCCGGGTGTCACTTAAATAGGGAGACACTATATTTGAAGTCAATTATAGGACTGCCATTTGCCAACAGTGGTGTCATTCGTAGAAAACACAGGGAGGTTAATGATATGACCCATTGGAAAAGGTTGCTCATGGGACTCAGTAGAGCGCTCCGATGTGATTCATTGACGTTTCAACTTTTCTGAGATGTCTCTCCTAAAATTTCCTGGGAGAAACTAGTCAAAAGTTGATATACAGCACATAATATAATGCAGATAGCAGTTCAGATCAAAAGCAGTGAATGACCACCTACTCACTTGTCAATCATCATCTTACAAAAAAAACAACAACAACAACAAACTATTTTAAATTAGATAGTTATGTGCATATTTAAAATGCACTTGTAAATTAAAACCACTTAAATATTGATGTTTAATTCATTGTGTTACTTGCCATTTTTCTCTAATAAATTATGAAACGTACTAGTAACTTCAAAATGAAAATTGTTTCAACAATTTTTTTCCCAGCGTAATCGCTTGTTTTGAAAATGATGTGCATTTACACACAGCACTTGCTTTACAAGATCAGAAAGACAAAAAAAAAAAAAAGAAATACCTTTGAAAATCCAACCAAAAGTGGTCAAAGGACATGATTTGTGGTGGATATTATGAACCAGGCTTTAGATTAATTGGGTCTTTTTTCTCAAAAATAAAATTTGAGAAGCAGACTACTTAAGAAAAAGTCTCAATATTGAAAAAACAAAACTTCATGTTTTTTTGTTTTTTTTGTAAATGTAAAATAGTACAGTGGCATCTTTCTTGTCAGTGCTCACCACTGCTTTTACTTGCACACAATGACTTTGAATGGCAAAGAAAGAGTCATGTGGGTTACGGTAAGTGTTGCACTGTAAAAAAAACCTTGATACACTGAATAGACACTGTTCTGTATTTACCCAGATCAAATTTAACCATAAATTCAGTGCAAACTCATTCAGTATGTGGTTTATCAAATATGCTAAATACATTTGAGGAACCATGTGCTAAAGACTTATGTGACATTGAGCTTTGCTAAATGCCGAAAAACACATTA
>NW_015505844.1:140910-141859 GCF_001515645.1 Sinocyclocheilus grahami
AAAAAAACAACAAAAAAGCACAAAAAAACAACAACAACAGCCTGATCACAGAATAGTGGATTCAGTCCATCTGGAAGGTTTTACACAGCGAGAGCCAATTATTCTTTTGAATTATATAATTTTGAATGTGTTGTAATTACATCTTCAAGGCAATTACCATGATTAGTCACCCGTGTATCTAAATGCAAAGAGCAATAAATTAATTGCAGTACAGACCTGGTGAAATGTATGCTCAGTCCAACATGCTGAGCATGTGGGAAAGTAGAAATTAAAATCCACTAAAGATTTTCTACTTCGGAGAATTTAGTTTCTAATATTTCTTACATGTTCCCCTGACGTACATGGTCCCATGGTCAAGTGTTTTGGTTTGATAATGTCAGCTTAATTATACACTACTTAACAGAAAGTCTGGCTTTTGTCCAGTTCTATCTGAAATATGCAAAATAAACAAATTAACACATTTTTGATCATCACAATGATTATTGCAAGGAAAGTGGAATTAAAAATACAATAATAATAATAATAATATATTTATTTAAATTATTTATATTACATCTTATTATTTTTAAATGTAGCATGTTTCTGTTTAAAAAGTATATTAATTTCACAGGGATTTCCCTGCAATAATTTCCAAAAATTAAAAACATCAAAAGAAGGATGTTTTAGTGAGTGTGAACTAAATGAGCACCTTTTTCCTCCTAACCCTCCCATGGCAGATTCAGATCTCCAGTTGCCTAGTCTACAGCATGACAGACACATATTTCATGTTGTATAATGGCACGAGTAGTTATAACACAGTGCCTATACATCAACCCAGATGATGTATGATTGCACCAAGTGTTTCTCTATATGGAGATATACTATATGTGCGGACTAACCACTGCAGCGCAGATGTGGCTGTTATGTTGTAATAGTATGCTGTTTCCAACCAAAAGAGCATGACCGTAAG
>NW_015505844.1:142136-145354 GCF_001515645.1 Sinocyclocheilus grahami
AGGAATGAACAATCTGCAAGAAACTTTCACAACCCCAAGGCTGAATGTGCACATGCTCTATATTAACCGAAAAAGTACTAGTCATAATTACACTACCTCTCCATTAATAAATAAATAAAAGCAAACTCAACATCAAAGTGATACACAGAGGGAAGTAATCACTTGGAAATGGAATTGTAATCTCTTAAGGGATGGATATTTTTAGTCAGTTTTCAATTAAATGCTTTTCTTATTAAATTTGTGAATCACCTATGGCTACACTTGAGAAAAAGTATTTTAGTAGTGACAAGTGTCTATGCTTGTGGAACTCTTGCATAATCAAAAAGTACACACAATAGGAAATAAATGACTACTGAACTAATGTAAGACAGCTGGACTGACAGGATTCATTTGTGGACATGCAGTAGTTTGGAAATTACAGATCGACATCAGCACATCACACAAAGCACATCTGGGTCTGATGTTTTTTGCATTCGTGACATTACAGCTCATGGGAATGCTCAAAGTTAAATTTAGAAACTCACTAGCTGTCATGTGACATCTGTTCTGGAGCAAATAGACTGTGCTAATGTGTATTTTCTAGACTGAGCAGTGTGGAACAGTGACACCATGTTGAACTTAGAGAAATAATAATAATAATAATTATAAAATCTTCAGATTAAATAATTTTAACGCTAATGCATTTCACTACTTAAACTCGTGAATCGCACAAAACTACAACAAAAACAATATTTCAGCTCAAAATTAGTATTTTACCTTAAAAAGTTACCCCCATTTTTTGACAATTAAGCCATATGTTCCTAAAAAACAGACTTATTTTTTAAATTTGATTTTGAGGTGAAATATTACCAGCGTATCTTTTTCAGCATGTCTGGCCAAGGTGTGGCAATCATTTGCAATAGTACTGAATTACTCACAATTTCTAAAGCACAACCCTAATCTCAATTTAATATATTTTTGAGAAGTCTAAATCTTCCTTTCAGCCTTAAATATAAGCTGCATAAAATGAGAGCAGTTCAAAACTCGGTGCTTGACATGACAACAAATCTATTAGTCAGTTTTCCGCATTTTGAGAAACTCCATAAAGACACGTGGTACTTGCAGTAAACGAACAGTAAACTAAAATAAGTTTACTTGAAGACCTTTACTTGACTAGTAAGAAATTAATAAGCTCAAGGAGCAATTGCTTTCAGTTTGAAAGAAAATCAAACAAGAACAAATGTTGGGGAATTATGTAAATATGAGATGTAAATATTACAACACACACACACTGAGTTCAAAAATTTGGGTTCAGTAATAATAATAATAATAATAATAATAAAATAATAATACCTTTATTCAGTAAGGGCACATTCAATTGATCAAAAGGGAGCAATGGCATTTGTAGGGTTACAAACTATTTCTATTTTGAAAGTAATTCTTTTGAACTTTCTATTCATGAGTGACTCCACCAAAAACATATGAAGCAACACAACTGTTTTCAACATAGATAATAATAACTAATGATTCTTGAGCAAATCAGCATATTATAATAAACTAATAATAAAATGAAAGAATACCAAACAAAGCTGTAGTAAAATGACAAACATCTGTAGCAGTGACTTCTCTGAATGCAGACTTCTCAATATTTCAGTTGGACATTTCAGGCAGGCGTATGCTTTTGATTATTGCCATAGATCAGTCAACAGTACCGCTATAAAGACAGGTTTACACAATGATATCTGATTTTTAGACATCGTACGACAACATACAATAGGCCACTATGGGCAACAGCATGACAATATCTATCACTTAATCAGATGAGTAACCATGAGATTCATCAGGCCATATGTTCAGCCTTCAGTTCCCATGGGAACACATGAGATTTAGTCTTCTGTCTGAAACCAAGCTTGAGTCTCTGATGTCTGAAGCAATAATGCAAATATAACGAGACAGAAGCGATAAAGAAAGTAGAAAGAGTCAATGCTGAAGAGGTCAGCGTGACCTCATTGTCTCTGAAGCAGCATCTCAGCCTGATCCATCTAACTTCACCCACTGCGCTTTATCACATCTGAGAAATTCAGGCCTCGGAGAGTATAAAGACATACGCAAGCAGCAGAGTAAAAATTCTACAGTTAGATCCATCAGATATAAGTAATAAGAGAATAATCCAAAAAGAAGAAAACAACATAGTGATATGTGAATGATCTCTGAAAAACAGAAACACCAAAGCCTCAGTCTGAAAGATAACACATACTGATGGCTTTTACAAACCATTTGTCAACATAACATACGGAAAGTTGGAGAGTAACTCGTGTGTTTAACGTATTCTGCCAGAGATGCAGGTTCCAATCTGGCCTGAATCATATTCTCTTTCTCCGCTTCTCTGGTTACTTTAAAATGCTAAAAGAATCAATAAAAAGAAAAGTTTAAATATAAATAGATTAGATAAGGAATTAATGGGACAGAAGGTGGATAGTACAGAATATAATCATGTCCTAATAATATACCTTGAAAAATATAGAAGCATGAAACATGAAAAAGTTCAAAAGTTTTCTATTCACTATTAATGAATTATGGTAGAACTACTGCAGAAAACAAACAAACAAACAAACAAACAAAACCTTTGGCTACCTAGGTACAGTTTTCTAAGGATGATGCTATTATATTACCGTATTGACCCGAATATAAGATAGTGTTTTTTTCTTGGAAATACATCTGAAAAAACGCGGTCGTCTTATATTCAGGGTCTAGACTTTGACGTGTCAATAATACACCCACAACAGTAGGTGGCGCCAAATATGCATAAAATGAGTGTGCCATGAAATACGTAAATGCGTGTTGTAAAGATCGCGACCAAACTCACTTTGTGATTTTAAAACGTAAGACAGTACCCAGATTTGAAGACTACAGTAAGATTTAACTTCTACTGTTAATAAGATTTTGGTAGGCTACTATTAGATGGATAGCCTAAATGTCCTAATTCAGATGGGCTATCTCTTTTTTTTTATGGTATATCAAGAAGTGTATATTTTTTAAATGTGATTGTTGGTACAGTTTACCAGTTTTTACCATACTTTCAAAACTAAAATTAAAGTAGGAAAATTAAGCAATATGAAAATAATTGAAGACAAAATGTGTTTTACTGAGAAAAAACAAGATTTGGTTTTTAAAAAGCCTTTTTCCAAAAGGTACATCTGGAAAAAGGGGGATCGTCTTATATTCGGGCCAATACGGTA
>NW_015505844.1:147966-188947 GCF_001515645.1 Sinocyclocheilus grahami
TGTTTTTTTCTTGGAAATACATCTGAAAAAACGCGGTCGTCTTATATTCAGGGTCTAGACTTTGACATGTCAATAATACACCCACAACAATAGGTGGCACCAAATACGCATAAAATGAGTGTGCCATGAAATACGTAAATGCGTGTTGTAAAGATCGCGACCAAACTCACTTTGTGATTTTAAAACGTAAGACAGTACCCAGATTTGAAGACTACAGTAAGATTTAACTTCTACTGTTAATAAGATTTTGGTAGGCTACTATTAGATGGATAGCCTAAATGTCCTAATTCTTTTTTTTTATGGTATATCAAGAAGTGTATATTTTTTAAATGTGATTGTTGGTACAGTTTACCAGTTTTTACCATACTTTCAAAACTAAAATTAAAGTAGGAAAATTAAGCAATATGAAAATAATTGAAGACAAAATGTGTTTTACTGAGAAAAAACAAGATTTGGTTTTTAAAAAGCCTTTTTCCAAAAGGTACATCTGGAAAAAGGGGGATCGTCTTATATTCGGGCCAATACGGTAATACTATTGTAACGAAAGAAAAAAGGCTGGAATGTAGCCCTTTGGTGTTGTTTGATTTAAATTTGTATAATTCTTTTTAATGAGCGTGCGAGGGGCTGTTGGATTTCATAATGTGTTGAATTTCTGCTTACTTGCTAGATATGTGCACGGCTAATGACTGGAGAAAAGGAATAGCTGAATACAGCAGGAACCTCGCACACTTCGAGAGGAAAAAGATAAAAAGATTAAAGGATGGAGTGAAGATCAAGGCGGTGTGTGAAAATGGGGCAACTTTCAAAAGCTGTGTGACTGTTTTGATGAAAGGCAGGTGATGCCGTTCACCTTTGATATCCAGGCTGGATTCTGCCGTCCTACCAGTGTTTTTGGACAGCTAATTGACAGTTTATGGCGTTTTGCCTGACCACACAACCCAGACACACTACTGTCAAGATCACATGTATTTCAAATAATTAAGATGATGTGATTGTCTTTTTTTCTGTTGAGGTTGGAAGTTACAAACAAGAACAACATCATTACTGAGACGCATTTCGCATATCTTACACAGAAAAAAAATAAAAATAAAACAATCAAATGTGTTCGCAAAATAATAAGGATAATTACCCAGCTAGAAATTTGAGTTTCCATTAATTGAAAGGGCTTTATTGGACTAACAAAAATATTTGTTGCCAAAGCATAAACAATTTATTACAACAGATTGTGATCCACAAAGCCAAATTATATTCCAGGAAAACTAAACATGACCATGCTTTACTTCTACTACAAAATCATAATTAAAAATAAATTAATAATAACATGAATAAAATGAATACAAAATATAATTATAATATAATATAATATATCCTTGCATACATTATTAAAAACATTTTATGATTTATTATATATATATATATATATATTATTATTATTTTTTTTTTTTCACATTTCAATAAAAGCTTTTAACATGACTTCACTGATAGTCCCTTTTGGACAAAAGCATCTGCTAATTTTATAAATGTAAGTGAATGAATGATGCACATGTTTCTATTATTTAACATTGCTACGTGGAAATATCTGGCAGCAATACACACTTTTTTTCTTCTTTTAAAAGGGCATGCCACTAAAAATAAATAAATAAAACACAAACAACTGCATTAATGTTTCCCTTAATGCTGTGTTTTCAGCTAGTACCATTGTGCCACAGTATACTGCTAATAACACACTGGAGTCAGTTCCTTAACCACTGCTGTATTTGCATTCATTATGCTATTAATGTAAATCAGAGCTATATCACTCTTTTATTATAGCTCCTAAAGAGCGTTTCATCACCACTGAGAATTCTTCTCTGCATGTCTTGATATCATCTGTTTTGCACGTCAGGTGATTTTGCAGAATTTGCCAGAAATGCATAGTGAAATGAATTATGCTCTATCTAAGCATATTGCCAATAGTCTTCTTTTAAAATCTAATTATTCTAGCCAATATAAAGCTTTAGTTAAAGGCACAATATGTAATTTTCGCCACTAGAGGGCGCATATTCAAAATAAACAAAGCGGCAAAGGCGTAGTTTGATGACGCTGTGACTGAGTGTGGAATCATGGGAGTTGTGGTCTTCATCCCCACAACCGATGCAATCCGACGGGACTCGGGCAGAAATCATGTTCATGTATGAGCTAATGATTTATTAATGTAGTAGTATGAAGCAGAGTGAGGCTGAAGGCCAATGAACGAGCATGACACACGGCTCGAAAGAAGCGGAGCTTTTATTATGCCACAGTCGAGCGCTTCCGCTCCTTCCGGTCGTGCGTATGTGGGGTAAAGCAGTGCTGTTTTATCATACTAGATACATTTGAACGTTCTGTTATAATGCTACTCTGTGTGGTCGTCAACGGTCTATTAAAACGCACAACATATTAACGTGTCTTTGGTGTTTCCATGTTTTCTACAAAACATAACCGGAAATCGAGGGTGTATGACGTCATTGGCAGGCGACTCAATGACACTATGGACACGGTCCGTGTCACTAGTTAAAATTGCTTATTTCTCTGGATTTAAACATTCTTCGAAACATTTGGGATAATGTAAATACACAAGTCAGTAAAATATATAACACTATTCTAGTGGTTTTTGGATGTTTTAATAAAAAAATCTTACATATTGTGCCAACAAAATATATTCATTACAATAATTCAATGAACCCTGTCATTATTAAAATTATA
Organism: Sinocyclocheilus grahami; assembly: GCF_001515645.1. Classification (NCBI taxonomy): domain Eukaryota; kingdom Metazoa; phylum Chordata; class Actinopteri; order Cypriniformes; family Cyprinidae; genus Sinocyclocheilus; species Sinocyclocheilus grahami. The sequence goes on from NW_015505844.1 coordinate 150,691, forward strand.
GTTTCCCTAAATGTACTTTTTTTTTTTTGAAATTTACACAGCTCTTTCCATTCATCTGTCTGTCAAGCTGTAAAAAAGCACAATATAGGTATCATAAAAGTAGACCATATGTCTTCTAAAATCATATGATAGCTTTGTGTGAGAAACAGGCTGATAGTTCAAAAAAGAGTTTTTCTTTTTGTGTTTGACGGGAGAAAAATATAAAAGAGCATGAGGGTTTGAAACCACACAAGTATGGAAAAATAAAGACAGAGTTGTCTTTTATAAGTGAACTATTCCTAAAACAAGAGTTTAAATTCCACATAATAATATAAAACCCTGAAGAGATAAGTTAAAATGCAAATATAACTGCAGAATTCATAATCCAGATACGTTTGGAAACAGCTTCCAACTCAAATAAGTCTCCTATGGGGACTGAAGAAGTAGTCATGCATTACTTGTTCTTGATTCAGAAAGGCCCCTTGGCACCCTTCCCAATTCAGAACATTAAAAATCTCTCTCTCTCTTCTCATTGCAGTGCCCTGGATTCAATATTTAAAGCACTTCAACACAAATAGGCCCTCCATCATTGCTAAGGTAGGCGAAAGTTCAGACAACTGCCTGGTGTTTTGCCTGATAAATGAACACCCTTGGCATTTACCCGGGGATGGGAACTCGAATGAGAATAATCCATGTTCTGGAGGGAGAATGTCTTCGGTGTTCAAGACTGATTCCACACGATGGGAACGTGGAAGTGACCTACCAATTTCGTTATGCAAGATTAGGGGATATTGAAATGATGGAAAGGGTAGATGCAAACACAAGATAAACCAAGGATAGTCCGAAATGCACAATGGATGGCTTGCGACCTTCAGAGTTTAGCTCTAAAGCACTTGCCTGGAAGCTTCTTGTAATCCTGAAAACCTTGATTAGATGGTTCAGGTGTGTTTATTTAGCATTCAAAGCTAAACTCTGCAGGATAGTGGTCCTCCAGGAGCAGGATTAGACAGCGCTGCCCTAATTAAAGTCGCAATGAAATGCTGTTTGCATTTGCATCTCCATAATCTGATGTATTTTGGAGCGAAACAGGGTATTCAACAATAAAATAAGGTAAGGTGATGATTGATTATTTCCACTGGGAACTCAAAATGTAGCTGTGATATACAAGAAAGTGGTGGATTTGCATTAGCCGGAAAGGAAAAACAAAATGTTTTATTTATTTTTTTACTTGTGTCACATGATCCTTCCAAAATCATTATAATATTCTGATTTGCTGCTTAAGAAACATTTCCGATTATCAATGTTTTTGATGTGCTGCCTAATGATTTTGTGGAAACTGTGATATATATTTTTCTAAGAATTATTTGATACATATTAAGTTAAAAAAAAGAAGAACATTTACTAAAAAATAAATAAATATCTCAATAACAAATATCGACCCCAAAGCTTCTGAACAGTAGGACTTACAAATATACCATAAAAATTGTTTTTTTAAAAAAAGGTTACTCTGATGTTGTTCTTTTTCTGAAGACTTTGAATATAGTACACTACACTGTGACATCTCCATGACTATTATGATATGTTATGATGCTTTTGCATGAAAAATATAATAATCATAGTATTATTTAATTACTAAAAAAATGTTCAGCAGATGAAGAAAGTCATGCAGGTTTGGAACAAGATGAGGGTGACTTAAAACAGCAGATCTGGGTGAACTTGTACATTTAAGATCACCGTTAAAGCAGTGCAAATATAATTGTATAATTTTCAGATTTTAGTATATAAACCGTGGATGAGTCCTTATTACAGTTAAAAAAGAAAGAACAGTAAACCCTGTTAATTTTTTTGTGGAAAGTGAAAGATTACTTGCATCTCTTTAAAGTCGGATCTCCACATAAACAGCATTTTCAAAGCACACCACAGTCCTGGCAAATTGAATATATGCGAGGCATCCAGCAAGTGTTTAACCGTATGACCTTTATCAAAAGTAATTTCCAACAAGAGACTTTATCATAGTCCTCACGGAGCTCCATGCATAATACAGCGTCAGCTAATGGGGTTCATGAGTTATTTCTCTGCAGTATTTTCCTATGATGAACTCCATCCCATCAAAGTGAAACATAAAAATGGGCGGCAGACCAGCTCGACCCCACGCGTTCCAATAAGCTAGTGTTTGTCATGTCACACATTTTACATTCCAAATGATGGACTGCACCTCATCATCCACGTGAATAATTGGCCGCGCATCAGAACCGCGGAAAAGGTTAATTAAAATGGCATTATGGGCCATAGGGATCTATTAGAAATTCCATGATGGTACGGTTGGGTTTTATTTAAGGCTTCCAGCTTGACGATTGAATAGAAACCAGTACAGCCATGCATCTCTACACTGTGAGGTTTTGTGCGAAAATAAGGTCATGACAGTTATTGGTGATCAGATTGAGTGAATTCAATATTAATGTAGTCTTTACCCCATTGGCCTTTAAAATCAGTCCTGCAATGAATAGGACACATCCTGGCCTCTCATAGACCTGAAGTCCATTGCGATTTTTCACACAATCATGTTTCAACCACTGAGCCATTCTCTTTGACAGACTACAATTCTCTAATTGTACTCAGGGCTGGAGAACTGGAAGCCTTTGATAACTGTGATTGCGCCCAGTACGAAATGAAATTAATTAAAACCGCCTCGATAGGAGGTTCGTTATTAGGTCCGACTTGTTTTCATTTCTTTGCTTCCTTTGTAGCACAATAGATGGCACTTCTATTCAATGAGAAGACAATCGGGTGTACTGTATACTGTCTGCTTATGGGAAAGTTAATTTTACCCTTTGTGCATACAATATATGTTATGCAAATATGTTTCTGATCATGTTCCAATAGATGAAACTCCTTTTTTATAACATTAATTAATTCTGACTTCGTGACAGCAACTCCCAAGTGTTCTTTTTTTTTTTTTTTTTTAACTGACCACGACTACACAAATTATTGACATCAACAGGGGGAACACTCTAATATTATAATGAATTAAACACATTTTTGTAGTTTGAAGTTGCCAGATTTCATGTATTAAATATTGTGGCTGGAAATAGGAACACAACATATACTGCTTCCTGAACTACTCAGGTAACACTTTACAGAAGAGGAAGTTTCTTTTTTTTTTACCTGAATTAATGCACTGGGTATCATGGACTAACAAACCATTTAAAGCATATATTAATATTGGTCAATGCTATTTTTTTACATTTCAAGTTCATGTAAATGTGAACAAACTGAAGTTAACTTTAACCTAGAATAACATTCTTCCTAATGCATTAACTATCTTTAACAAACCTTTTTGTAAAGGGTTACCAGTTACTCAGTGTTTGATGTTAGGTTAATTGAAATTCTGCATCCTGTTTGCTACCGGAAATTATTTTTAGAAACTGAATCCGAATGTACTATTTTTGCCATAACAGTAATTTCAAAATTTTGCAGTAGAAGACTCATTTATCTAATGTCTGATACAGTGCCCCTTCTGGCAGAGAATACAATTGCACTGCATTATACATTGCATTCTGATGCATTTCAGAACCAGCAATGTGTGAAATTAAGCTTGTTTAGTGACAGTAGAAGCGTATGCATTCACTTACCTTGGGCTTTATATGCAGGTCTAAAACAAATTATTCTAATCCAAGATAAACCAATGAGACACTTAGCCAGGAAAAATATGAACTATTGGTGCACTGCATCATTTCGTAAGGAAGAAATCCATTTACTTGACTAAGCTTTTTTGTCTTCGCTGCAATAACCTATACTTCCTAACATCGAGAGCAATGTATGATTATTATAAACATGTTCTGAATTTGTGGGTTGTTTGTAATTTCTGCCAAGAGGCATGTATTTAATCATCAAACAGTGTGAGGCAGCAATGAGCACAGCCGTTTATCAGCATCAGGCAACGTATAGTGTCTTTCTGAACAACACCCTCAACACAAACCTCATTCATGACAGACACCGAATATTTCATCCTAGCACTCTATACTTATTACATTTCCATTTCCATAATACCCTGAGGGAAACTCATTATAATGTTTTATTCATTGATGTACCACCCTTAAGCATTTAATAAAAATCACACACTTTCCCAATAAACACCACTGGAAGTGTGGTTTCGCCTCTTATTCTCAAATGATCCTTGAACATTTACATTTACGTTCTCAGCAGATATTTCCTTAAAGAAACGTACAATATGGCACAAACGTCAGGTTATTGGCAATTACCAGGAGATGAGAACGCACAATGCATGCCAAGTTTTAAGTATGTCTGCCTAGCAAACATCACTAATAAGCCTAAAACAGATGCAAATCCATTCAACTTATAATATCACCACTAAACTAACACGCAGCAGTTTTGCACAAGTACCTAAAGTACTACAGACGTGTCAGAAAAGCTGTCGATAAGGACAGGACTTATGCAGCGCATGTATGGAACGGATTACATATGTTTTGTCTAGATTGAATTTCAGCGTATAAGTCTGAGCAAATAACCAACACCACTCTACGAACACTACCATATTTTAACCCAAACTGATATGGATATATATATATATATATATATTCTGTATATCATCCATGTCTCGCCATACCTGAAATGGTTATATCATTTCACTTGCTTGGTTGAACACGGTATGTGTTCACTGAGCTGCTGCAATATCAGTATAGTGCTTAAAATATCATTTATGTAGCACATAGCTAAATCTGTGAACGTTAAGAGCCATATAATCTCTTCAATAGGGTTACTATTGTATACCGTGGTGTCAGTCATTCAGCCGAGAACTGCTAGTGAATGAAAAGCTCCAGAAAATGTGGGTTGTGAAAAGTACCCTTGACCATAGGACACTATCATTGAAGAACAAAAAAATAGCTGATGTACCATTTTTAAGATCCTCAGATTGCACATTGGTGGAACCTTCTGGAGGACCTCCAGTTCTTTTAGGACATTCTATAATGGAACGTTCCTGCAAGAACTCCATAGCAGTTCCTACAATAACTTATAGGACAAAGGGAAGGTTTTGAGGTGGTAGAAATATCTACTGAACTCCATTAAAAAGGATATCAGAGTTTTGATATCCAATGGATATGGGTATCTTTATGTTTCAAAGGGCACCTAGTAGTTCCGCAGATGGTTCTCAGAGTCTCAATCTGAGGAACCCTAACTTGTGGCTCAAGTTTGTTTAAAATTTAGAAGCCATAACGTATCGAATGGGCAAGAAGCATAGTCAGTGGAGAAGCTTGCCTTTGTGGTTTCAAGGTACAAGTCCGAAGAAATAGCACCAATCAGATACAGAGGAAATCAATGGAACAAACCAAAAAAGCAAGCTTTCTTGCTGAGGAGGCATACTGTACATAGGGTTATGCAAATAAATTGCAATTTAATTAAAGCTAGTAAGCTGTGTGACAAATTGTTTCAATTAACTAATTTATTTCAGTATTACTATAACTCAAATTTCATTACAGATATTTTGTTTGTCATTAACAAGGTGATGATCATTTCAAAAGTGCTTACAACTATTGCCCAACTATCAGTCAGTGATAGCCCTTGCTGATATATTGATCTATTTGCATAAATAGATACTGAACTTTGTCACTCACAGATGTTCCTATTTGCAGACTCTTTTTCATTTGTTGTCCATCCTATGGTCAATCCTACCTGGTGAAACAAAGTCACTTCTTATATACTGTACAAAAGCATGGCGACATTACCATGCAGTTGTTGTACTGCAAACCTGTCAAATGAGATCAAATGCATTCGAAGAAATTCTAGCCTAATGGGAATTGCATCTGTGATTATTCCAGACTGACCTGTTGAGAATAGCTTTCTGGTCTCATCTGTTAGAGGTATGAGAGACAGTTATACAGGTGGGGTGACTGCTTTCAGTCCAAATAGAGTAACGGGTAGATGCAGTGCAGAGTCTGAACTTTATAATTAACTAAAGGCCATTCCAATTCTGCGAGGATATGATGCCCTGACTCTATAAGACGTTTCATATGAAATCAGTCTGATGCTAGAAAGGCACACTGACCTTCAAACGGAATTGTGTGGAAGACGGATATTTTAGTTAATAACAGATAATGACAGTTCATGAACACACATGCTCTTTCAAAACGCTCGATATGCCTTGTCTGTCTCTTCAATATGCCCTGCGTTCAGGTTCAAGGTAAATTCACATACTACAATTCTATACTATTTTGTACATTGTAGATTATTTATTAAAACCAAGTAAAACCCCAAAGTTTCATCAAGTTTATATGTTAAGCATTTTTTTATTAAATATACGGACACTACACCACTAATACTATAATGTTTTATGTTTATTATTTATTAATGTGTATTTATGTATATTCATGTGTTTCATGTAAATATTTATTAATGTATATTTATTAAAAAAATAAAATAAAATAAACTACTTTACATCTACACTCTTAAAAATAAAGGTGCTTCACGATGCCATAGAAGAACCTTTTTGTCTAAATGGTTCCATAAAATACCTTTAACATCTGCAGAACATTTCTGTTTCACAAAAGGTTCTTTGTGGTGAAAGAAGGTTCTTCAGATTATAAAAAGGTAAGAAAGAGATGGTTCTTTAAAGAACCTTTGACTGAATAGTTCTTTGTGGAACTAAAAATGGTTCTTCTATGGCATCGCTTGAAGAACCTTTTGAAGCACCTTTATTTTTAAGAGTAAGTCACTAATATTATATGTATAGTATGTTTATTATATAATGTATTTAAAGCCAACAATAAACTACATATACACTGTTAATAAGCTCTAATAATATAACATTGTGTTTATTATTTATGTATATTTATAATACATAAATACATACATCTTTAGTTAGTGTTAATTTAAGGTATTGGGTAGGGATGTAGAATATGGTCATGCAGAATATGTGCTTTATAAGTACTAATACACAGTCAATATGTTATTAACATTCATGATAATAAGCAACTAATTAATAGTGAGAATTGGTCCCTGTACTTCAGTGTTACCATATACACTATTAATAAGCCCCAACACTGTAACATTTTGTTTATTATTTATTATGTATATTTACTGAAAAACAAAATAAACTACTTTACTACTACTTTGCTGTCAGTGAGTCACTAATAGTATATGTATAGTATGTTTATTATGCAATGTATTTAAAGTCAGCAATAATCTACATATACAATATTAATAATGCCTAATAATATAATATTTTTTCTGATTTACTAATTTATTAAAAAACAAAAATAAACTACATTCACACTATAAGCCACTGCTAATATTTTGTTTATTTATTATGCATTTATTAAAACCAATCATGAACTCCATATACACCATCAATAAACCACTAATGGCATTTTTTTATATTATGTATATTTATTACAAACAACTAAAATTCATGAAATGTATACTTTAATCATCTTTATTTCTTCAACAATAATACAAAAAAAAAGGCAACACCCATCATATTTTGTATACCTTTATGTCTTACTACTAAATGGGTTTTTGTGTAGCATAATCTGTTTAGTTTGGGAGTAAACAAAAATGGTTTCATTTTAATTATATATATATATATATATATATTATATATTATATATATATATTGCCGCTATGCCAGGTTTAAATTCTCTGTGCTATTCTGGTCTCTAGATATGGCACAGGTCCTTCCTTCAATGCAAGTCTATGGGATTTGTTTGAACGTTTTGTCTGCTAGATGAACATTGTAAGTCTGATCCTGTTTGCAACACGTCCCACTCTGTATTTTCAGATTTCTCCATGTTTCCTTGATGCGCTCTCTTGTTAGAATGAAAAACAATCGTACTTACTGGACTGGATATATGCATGCAGTACAAACAATATAGCAGAATCTCAACCAACTGACACATTTCTTGGTGTTTCAAAGTATATAATGTCACACCGCTAAGCCATTATATAAAGTACAAACACTGCATTTCAAATAGCCACAGTGTGTCAGTAGACTGTTCTCTATTTTTACCATTGAGATATGCTAGGCCTTTTGAAGCAACTAACGGTAACAAGTGCTTGTGGATCGCTCCTACTACTAATTAATTCTGAAGGACAACAAGCACATGTTGAGTGCACCCGTATTTACAGCCTGCGTAATTGTCACTTTTAGGTCTAATGTAGGCATAACTTCATGTAGGAAACAGGAACAAAAGTGGGTTACCTCCTAAACTGTCCCCATGGCAACGAGAGCAAAAGTACCCTTGATTCACAGCAGACGTAGCAGAAAAGATCTATTGAACCCAACCAGCCCACAAACCGGCCCTGTTTGCCAGTGCATACAGGAATAAATAGCCCTTTTTCCTTTCTGAGGACAAGCCCGTAACTGGATGGTGCAAGTGGAACCTCCCACAAACCATCTTGTCACAGGAAGTGCAGTCTGGCTATCTTTGCATTGGCATGACAACTACAGACTCACGAATAGACTGAAACGCTTGAAAAAGGTTGCAGAACTAGCAGAACATTCACACATAGAGCGTTTCGTGGAGTCAGGGTGGTGACCTGACATTTTAAGAGAGGCGTTGAAATGTTAAACTATTTGAAAGAACTGGGTTGAAAGGCAATGATTTGGGCTGCTTTAGTGCAACTGAATGTGAGGTGTGAAGAGCACTTGTGTTTGCAATAATGTTAATGAAAGCGGTAAAAAAAAAAAAACATAGCTGCTGAGCAAATGTCTAGCATTTATTTGTGTCTGATATGCTTGGCAGCTTCTTTAACACATTAAACGAACATAAAAAGACAAACAAACAAACAAACAGACAAAACACTAATAAATAAATAAAACAAGTTTAACGTCATGTGGGTCACAAAATATTTGTTTATTTTTCACACAAATTCAATTAAATTTCATTTTGGGGTAAACTCCTGATATTTTTTAACATTAAACATGTAACCTTAAAACATAAAAAATTGCTATGCCCAGTGTTGTTATTATTGACTAAAACTATAAACGATATTTTTTGGTGTTTGAAATGAAGCAGAGAGAGAAAAAAAAAAAATCTAAGCATTAGATAAATAAAATTAAAAAAATATATATAAGTTTGTTTCATAAAAATAATAATTAAATATTTTATTTGTGTTGTATGTTATTTTACTTCTGTTATATTTCTGTAATAAATAGTTCAGTTACTATATTATGAAACTATTTCATATAAAAAAAAAGCTTACAAATGTTGCATTGGCACCAAACTGAAATAAATAAGTTGAAGTACAAAAATACTAAAAATAAAACTGAAACAAAATGATTTAAAATGATGAATACATTTTTTTTGGGGGGGGGGGGACTAAAAGCACACAACCGAATTAATAAAACTTGTTAGCAAAACAGAAGGACACAAGACGGGAGCTTCCACAGAAATTGTGTTTAACAATGGAACTGATATAGGCTACGTCTACATTAATCCGGATACATTTCAAAACAACGTTTTAATTTTAATACGCTTTCCATCCACACTAGAGTTTAAGCGTTTAGCAAAAGTTGAAAGTACTGAAACATCAAAAAATGTTAAATTCGCTTTACTGCACATGCGTAAAGCCTCAAAAAAGCTCACTGAGAAGATGATACAGACATGATACGTTTTCATGCAATTCTTCTGCCAGGATCTTTTGATTTAGGAAAATATCTCACCATTCGCAAACAGCAATCGTAAGTACATTTTCTGTGATCTATAAGGACTGTGATATGAAGAGTGTACAAAGTAACACATCTGTAGCAATAGTGTGAAAGTGAATAGCACATAACAGGCACAATACCAGTATAAACATAGATATTAGGTGCGTTCGACTTGAAGCACGGCTACAGACGGCAGTCAACGAGAGTAGCCGCTTGCAGTCGGGGGCGGAGCTGAAAACGGGGCAGTCAAGCCGGACACTTTCTGCTCCCGTTAGTGACGCTCACGTGGTGTTTGCATACTCTATCATAGATGAAGTGAATTAAATGCAATTATTTGTCAAATATACAGAAATATTTCAGAAATGTTTTCATGAGCAACAGATATATACTGATTATATACTGCTTAATACAACGCCATCTGTTCAAGAATAAAGTTCAATGTAAATATATACTATTTAAATACTAATAAAGAGGGGGAATGTATGCTTCCATCAGTGTTTTATGATAAACGTGACTCAATAACATTGCGACTACAGTAAAAAAGCTTTTACTGTTCTAAAAACACAGATTTGTGGCTATTATTGGAATTGAATAGAATAAACCCGAAACACACGTTATAGTTGCAGCCTATCACACGTGGCCAATTGTGAAATGGCTATGTCGTCATCAACGCTCCTGCAACCGCTCTGGAGAAACTGCGCCGACTGAGTCACATTTAAGCACACTTCATATTCACAGAGGAAGTAGCAGCAGATTAATACTTAGGGGGTTGTTCAAATCACCAACACTAACCAAAACTAATCATCATTCTACTTATTCCTAAATACTTCTCACTAAAGTTAACAGAGCAGAGCTGACAGCTTTGACAGTTCTTCCATATCAAATGAGTCATGATTTAAAGTACACTATAATCATTAATAATGTAATTCTCTCAGGTTGGTTTTGTGACTAAATCTGCCTGTGTGATTTGGTATTCTGCCACAAAGTACAGTTAGCAAGGGCTCCACGAATAACCCAAATGCAGTGAGCCTCGTCTGACATTTCTGTACTGTATAACTTGCATAAAACCTGCATTTCCACAAAAACGTTTAAAGAAAGACAGAGCTCTTAATAACACCCTTCTGACCCAGTGGAAGCTTTAAACCCTGCAAAGTACAGGTTTTCACTTTTAAAACAGCTCTCTATATATATCCCTAGCTTTGCCTGACGAATGGTTTAGGTATCTGAAATGCAGAGGGCATTAACATAGCTTTTCTTATCAAATAAAACATCTTGATTACATCGGAGAAGCTCGGATTGCAGGTTAGCTGTTCCAAAACAGCTGTGCCACGTGGTTTTACCTCATTAAAGAACATGGCCATTAAAAACAGGTTCAGCTTTAGCTTGTGCTGTACAGTGAGATCTGCGCTAGTCTGACATGACTTGATCTAAGCATCGCCTTCTCTTTATCATCTCGTAATATAGTTATTCAAAACAGGCTGTCAGAGGCGATCAAATTCCCTGCCAGAAGTGTGACCAGTCAAAATCTTGCTTTTTTTTTCTCTCCATGTGGTTAATCTGACAGCACCTTCTGTAGTAACCCAATTAAAAAAGCCCCCTTAGAGTATGTGTGTGTGTGTGTGTGTGGAAACACAACAGATTAAAGCAGCGAATGTAATACTCTTCTTTTTAATAGTCTTGTAATAAGAGCAGCACCCAGAGACGGTGGCAACCAAAAAATGCAGCAAGAAACTAAATGTAGGTTATGAGATTCTTCTCTTTATATGTTTCCTGTCATATGTAGTTTCACATATGGAAAACATAATTCATTTGAGTGTTTGTTTACTTTACTGAATAAACCAATAAGCCAGGAGGCATTCTGTAATGATTTGACCACGGTTAATGGCTGTTAGACATGACGCAAATGCAGTATGATAGAAGAGACCAATGCTAAAGAGTAAACATCATAATAAACTGTTGAAAGCTACTTCTTTACTGAAACATTAAAACAGACATGACATTCACATACTTCACAAATGTTCATGTACGTGGAGGGCTGCACTTTAAAGGGTTAGTTCACCAAAAAATGAAAACGGTCATAATTTATTCTCCCTCGTGTTGTTCCAAACACATACAAACTCTGCAATTTTTTGGAACACAAATAAATATATTTAATATTCTCTTAATTGTTGTCCTCCATTGCAAGTCTAGGAGACCAGCAATTTCTTCTGAACAGATATGCTCGCTTTGATATAATTTAAGATTTATTCATATATACAGTAAATATTGGCATGGATTACTTCTACAATAAAGCTGTATTTTTTAAGCTTGAAAATACCCTGTCGCCACTGCCATGTCGTGAAGACGCTGTGTGTTTCGTTGTGAAAGCGTTCACCGTGGACGAAGCGGAGTCCAGCCCGGGATTGTCACATCTGGTTGCCGCAAGCCCGCCGGCCACGCCGTTCCCAAGCCCGCCCGCAGCCGCTCACTCAGCCCACCGGCAGTTCCTCACTCTAGCCGCCAGCCTCTGCTCACTCAAGTACCGTTCTCAAGCCCGCCGGCCATTCCTCACTCAAGCCCGCTGTGAGTTTCGTTGTATTCAAACGCGAGTTTTGAGCAGTGTAGAGTAGCGCTTGTTGTTTGTCATTTCTCCGATAACAAATGCAGACATGATTTTATGTTTACGCGGCATGATGCAATGTGTAAAAAGAAAGTAATTATAATCCATAATTATGTCCCCACTGGATGCAACAAATGTCTCGTTTATAATGGGTTTTAATGTTTTTGTCTCGTCGCTCCGGCCGGAGAGGGCGTCACAGTATGGTAGGGGCGTAACATTTCCATCACACACTTGAGGTATTCGGCCAATCACAACGCACTGGATAGCTGGCCAATCAGAGCACACCTCGCTTTTCAGACCGATAAGCTTTGTAAAAAATCGACGCGTTTCAGAAAGGCGGGGCATAGAGGAGAAACAATAATGTACAGTATGTGGAAAATAATGTGTTTTTTGAACCTTAAACCGCATAAACACATTTCATTACACCAAATACACAAAATAATGTTCTTTTTAGCAACATCATATGACCCCTTTAACAAAAATTTTAATGAAAAGAGAAAATAAAAATTGATTCAAAATATTAATAAAAAACTATAATGGTATCACAATGATGCTAACAATTATATTCTGCTAAATACCTACAAATGTACTGTAACATTTAGACCAATCAAATATCGGTTCTTTGGAAAAAAAATAAACAAATAAATACATATATAAATAAATAAATACATGTTAAACTTAAGTTAATTTGTATTACAAATAACAAAGTGCATTTTTTTTTTTATTAATCTCTTTATTAATCTATTTCAATGTTAATTCATACTATGGTGGACTGAATTTTATCTTGAGATTTTAAAAATGAATAGCATGTATAGAAATGAACATTAACCAGCTTCATTGGCATTTATTGGCATGTGAGCTATTGCATAAACTACTGTTAACAGATAAAAACGTATTGTAAAGTTTTACCAATCATTTAATGTAAACGCTCAATAAACGTAAAACATTAATATTTTACAATAGTTACTAAAATATGGTGTATAAACAATTTTTTCACTCGATATGATAGTAAATGTCACAAATAATTACAAAGAATTGGCAAATAACAATGATTTAAAATCCACCCTCTCTTTGATATTTTGCACTTCTATATATGGCTCAGCCTCCTCCTCCAGTACAATGTCACATAATTTGAGGAATCATTCATGTCTATAGCAGTCATTCATGTCTATAGCAATCATTCATGTCTATAGCACAGACGTAGTAGCAATAGCAGAAGAAGTCCTGCTTGCCTTTGCAAACACTATAAATGGCTGTGCGATAATGTATATTTGGGATGGATCTATTGATTCTATCAAAGCTGATCGAGTTTGAAATTTGTTATGGAGCTGTCATGTTGATGTATTGTTTACAGAGAAATGGCAGCTGTATACAGTACTATATGTTAATTGAATTCATACGCCACAAGCCACACATATATCAAAATGACAGAATGGATGCGTAGAGGTTCAACATCCTGATGCCCATGAGCTCATGAGCAAACGATGAATCGTTTCCATATTCCGTCTGATTGGTGCATTTAGAGTCAGGCTTTGTCTAAGTGTCGTAGTTGGATCGACGTGAAGGTGAAGATTATTGACTTGCATCATCATGTTTAAACAGCCTAAACTCTCGGAAATCATTTTTCTATTTGTCTTTTTCGGGACAGAGTTACTTTTCTCACCGCCACATTACAAGATCTGACCCCAATCTATTTTATCTGACTTATTCTCATTTCTGGAGGTGAGAAAGTAAAGTTGTATTTAATTGATGTGGTCTGATGAACGGAAATTGAATATATGATAATATAATGAGATCAGTGAGGGTTTTCATGGATATCACAGCCTCTTGGGTCATTTAAGACTCGCAGAGGGAATCTAGAGTCACGTTTTCTCTATCTACACACTTTGAGCTGATCTCCTATCATCATGATGTAATATTAATGGTAACTGCTTGCGATAGAAATACAAAGCTCCCGTTGAAGTCGTAGTGCAGTTCATAGTCTTGTCGTAACCAGTGTTGGGGAAAGTTACTTTTAAAAAGTAATGCATTACAATATTGCGTTACTCCATAAAAAAGTAACTAATTACAATACTTAGTTACTTTTTATAGAAAGTAATGCTTTAGGTTACTTTTGCATTACTTTTTAAATCTGGACAGGGTTTGCTTGTTTGTTTTTAAAAATAAAAAAGTTCTATTTTTGGCAAACGTAAAAGCCTCTTCACACCAAAAGTGAAATGAATAAGCCTCAGGCTGAAGGGAAAGTACATTTACGTCCGTACAGTAGAATGCAGAAGAAGAAATTTCCACACTCTTCAGCAATAAAAAAAGACAGATTTTTGCTTATTAGTACGGTTGAACTGGATCATCGAAGGTCAGAAGCAAAGACATTGGTTGATAGAATGGGATTAAATACATAAAGGATATTTGTGTTGTTTAACATTTAATTATTGCAGGTTTGAGTCATATTCTGAGTTGCATTATTTTTATTCATTTTGAGGAATACTGAATCTGTGTTTTTTTTTGTGAGTGAGTGAGATGAATCATATATTCATATGCAGATTCATATTTATTTTAGAACTACAGTAACATCTTCTGATTTCTCTCAACATGGGGACAGGAGAGCTGTCAATCAATAAATTGGAAAAAAAGTAACTTGCGTTACTCATTTGAAAAAGTAACTCAGATATTCTCTTGTAAATTAAAAAGTAATGCGTTACTTTACTAGTTACTTGAAAAAAGTAATCTGATTACATAACTCGCATTACTTGTAATGCGTTACCCCCAACACTGGTCATAACTATTATAATGTTCTTCTCATGGCACTGCATTGGTATAACTTCTATACTGCAGAAAGAAGACATGAAAGCTAAAGTCGTGTTTGACACAAAAAGGCAGTTTTATAATCATCTAGACATTTTAAACAAATGCCTTACATGATGAAAAGAGGCAGAAGGCCCCCAAACCATAACAAGGATAACTGAATTCATTTTTCCAAATTGCTCTGAAAAATCTCAACAAGGCTGCAGTGTTCGTCTGTGATTAAAACAGAAAACTTATGAGTCTGCGAGCTGTTGCAGATGTTGATGTTTCCATGTTAGAAGCAAACCATCCCACAACACCTTCATCTTAGGTTTTTAATGCTCTCACACAAACACTGCAACATTAGCATGACTATAAAAAGCACCAGAGCGCTTTGATATTTCTCATCATCACATTTCTCAGAACATCTCCTGACATCGTTCAGAGCAGACAAATTATTACGAACAATCACTTTGACTTTCCCACTGACTCGCTTTGTAACTTTGCGTCCTCTTATCTAAGGTAGTAATGATGGTGTGCATTTTGAGGTGTAACAGACCAATTATAGGTCTTGAGGTCTGTTGGCATCTTAAAAAAAAAAAAAAAAGGTGTGCGTGTTTAATTTTAACTTAAAATTAGTGACCTTGAGGATATTTATTTTCAAAGCCATGCCCGTAAAGTCACATCACATCAAGTCAAGGAGCTGTCAAGCAGTAATTAGAGAGTTAACGACCCTGTCAGGAGTGATCAGAATATGGTTTTAGATTTTTTAATTTAGAAACGAAGAAGAGGCACTTCTGAGATAATGACATGACTGCAACCTGCAACTTTAGCAGGTTACCTCAATACGAGTCAAAAAAAAAAAAAAGTCCCAAAAGCAAAACCATTTGGACATTAAAATGTTTGAATGTCTTTGCATTGAATCAAATTTAATATAAATCGTTATAGTATTATTAGCATTGTACCGTATATATATATATATATATATATATATATATAAACTTATTTCTGTTTTCATCAAATAGTGATGAAGGACGACTTACTACTGGGGTCTCCTGCGGTCTGACATTCCAAACGCCTTTTATCAGTAAAACTTGTGATGTGACTGTTTCCAGAACAGCTGTCTGTGTGAGCATCTGACATGCTGTGCTGAAGACGATTCCAGCGGCGTACAGCAGGGAATCTGAATGCAGTGCACTTTCCCCAGGGCTGTGAGGACTAGTGTGCAGCCTTATTATGTGTGAGATGAGCCCTGTTATGGCACACACTGAAAATATTGATCACTGGTGAGCACAGCAGCGGTAACGCAGAAGAAAGCCAGCCACTTGACACAATGGGAATAAAAGTGTGCAGCGACAGAAATAAACATATAGACAGTTTGTAGACATACAAGGAACGACGATTTGGCTTTCCATGGGAAGTGCATCTTGGCTGTATGAATGTGTAGATACACATTACAAGGAGTCTTGGGCTTAAAAATTTGTGCAGTACAACATGTGACATCGTCAGGAAAACTACATATAATTGCATTGACAGGCCTTAAGAAAAAAATACTTTATCCAGTGGGTTCTTATTAGATTCCTAGAGTCATATTGGGTACTGTGTATTATTATTATTATTATTATTATATTTAACAATTTAGTACATTTACCAATTTAGTAAGTGTGAACACTGTTATCACAATAGGACACATAGGCATTTATTGTAGGCATGTGGTTTGAAAAGTTTATAATATAAATCTCAAATATGGGGCCAACAGTTTTGAACAGGAATCTGGTACCAGTATTAATTGCATGGACAGCTCTCCCACACAGGCTTTCATTATAGACGCACATTACAGTGCCCTGCACAATTTGACAAGCTGAAAGAGCAATATGATGATGTTACTAATAAAAATGCTAAACACTAGTGTCACAGAATTGTGAGTTTTCTATGTTACATCATTGTTTTAAATTTAAGTTATTTGGCACAGTGAAGGCGGAGTGATAAACACACAAAGAAATCATTACTATGCGGCAGATTATTATGTTGCCTTGACAAAGAAAATCCCCCAACTTTACTCCTCACTGAGCTTTCAAGGTACATCCACTAAACCCCAACCATCAAGAACAACCTAGAGAATGCCTTAGCAACCAACCAGGACACCCTAGCAACATACCAGTGACCAGCCAGAAAAAATAAACTGCTTACTGCCTAGCAACAAACCAGAACACATTAACTTACAACCACTAAGAACACACTAGCAAATGCACAGAATACCCTAGACACTGCCTAGCAACTCCCTAGTAATATGCTAGGATATTCTAACAACTGCCTAGCAACTTTCTACCAACCATCCCAAGCACCATAACTTCCAAACACCAAGAACACTAGCAAAAGCCAAGCAACATTCTAGAAACAACCCAGAACACCCTAGAAAGTGCCTAGCAACTCCCTAGTAACAAGCCAGGATATCCTAACACCTGCAATGTTCAAGAGACTAGTCAGAACACTGTAACTTCCCAAGCAACACCCTAGAAACTGCCGGCAACATCCTGGTAACAAGTCAGATTACCATAACAACTGCCTAGTGATGTCCTAGAGACCAGCCTTGACACCTAGAACTCTCAAACACCAAGCATACTCTATAAAATTCCAAGCAACACCCTAGAAACATCATAGAACACCATAGAAACTGCCTAGCAATGCCCTAGCAACCCCCCAGGATAGCCTAGTAACTGCCTAACAACAAACTAGTATCTTGACAGAATACCCTAGCAACCAGCCAGATCACCCTAATTTCCAAACACTATGAACACTCATACAAATGCCAAAGAAACACCCTAGCAACCACCCAGGATACACTTGCAACTGCCCAGCACCCAACTGCCAGAATCCCCTAAAAACTGCCTAGCAACCCCTAATAACACATGAACAACAATTAAGCAGGACCTAGATCCCCTTAACTGTCAAGTAATTAAACTGCAAAAGTTTTGAAATAAAAATCTTTCTTTAAACTACTAAATCAAGATTTGCATAATCTTGAAAAAAAAATAATTAAAAATTACAAGTATTCAAACATAAGTCAATAAGAATAATTACCTGAGCCTAGAGACCAGCCTTGACACCTAGAACTCTCAAACACCAAGCATACTCTATAAAATTCCAAGCAACACCCTAGAAACATCATAGAACACCATAGAAACTGCCTAGCAATGCCCTAGCAACCCCCCAGGATAGCCTAGTAACTGCCTAACAACAAACTAGTATCTTGACAGAATACCCTAGCAACCAGCCAGATCACCCTAATTTCCAAACACTATGAACACTCATACAAATGCCAAAGAAACACCCTAGCAACCACCCAGGATACACTTGCAACTGCCCAGCACCCAACTGCCAGAATCCCCTAAAAACTGCCTAGCAACCCCTAATAACACATGAACAACAATTAAGCAGGACCTACATCCCCTTAACTATCAAGTAATTAAACTGCAAAAGTTTTGAAATAAAAATCTTTCTTTAAACTACTAAATCAAGATTTGCATAATCTTGAAAAAAAAAAAAAAAATTACAAGTATTCAAACATAAGTCAATAAGAATAATTACCTGAGGACAAAAGCTGATGAATAAAGGACATGCCCCAGATTAATGGTTGTTTTCTTTAATTTCAGACAGATTGTAGACTAGTGCATTCCTTCATTCCTATAATTTTCACTGAGATTTTTAGAAAGGCATGCAAGGTGAAATTTTTATCTGAACAGAAAGCTTCCCATCAATGAGTTTATAAGGCTTTTCAGGCATTCTTAGTAGAACAGCACCATGTTTGGTTTGATTAACATGCTTATTTTTCATAATATGTGTATCATGCAGCTGAGTGTGCAAAAATAAAAGGTGAATGGTTACGTTTTTAAATTAATGTTGACGTGCATCAGCTCTCAGAGATGTAAATCACAGCAGCAGCACATAGTTTCCCACAATGCAGCTGTGCCTCTAACTGCTGTGGCAGCTAATTCAGGTGTTCTTTATCTTCTCTGTCTTCCCATGAGCTGCCAGGTAATACTGATTGGCACTGTGAGGTAGTTTGACTTTGCTTTGTCGACACACAACTGTTGAACCTCCTACGCAGCACGTCTAATGAAGAGTCCGCATGTGCCACGTACCATCAATCAACAGTTGTTATCTAGTCAAGATGATTAAATTATTAGCAAGCCTTGTGGAATAGCTACTGCAGGCTTCACCCCCATAGCAACCGCAGAGTTAACTAGCAGGCTGAAGCTGTCCTGGTTACTTTAATTGTCACAGCCCTGTTGGGTGCAACCACTTTCTCTGCGAGGAAACTGATGCCGCTGCATTAGTAAAAATGCCACATGATTTGTGTTGAGGTGCTTTGATCAAGAGACCTTGTAAATATGTTGAATATTGCCTTCTTCAAAGTCAAAGACTTACAGACCAACATAAACCCGGCAGTGAAACAAAGCACATAGTATGAACCGTGGTGCCACCTTCAATTTGACAGCAAGGAGAATGATAATAAAGCAGTTCGCTTCTTAACGGTGGGATGGCGCTGATTTTAATAGCCATCCTCTCTCTTTTTGTTTAAATTTGCCAGCAGACTCAATTGTACATAATATTATAGATAGATAGATAGACAGACAGACTCTAAAAAATGCTGAGTTATTATTATTTTTTTTTATATTTTATAGCTCTCGCAGTACTTTGATGACACACATCAATCGGGCTAAGCAGCGCTTCAAGTCGAACACATCTAAGAAGTCTTCAGAGGAAGCATCAAGTTGGCACGCTAAAATGTTGCCAAGTCTGTGGTTTGGGGAACCCCTCCAAAAAAGGTGTATTTTACCCCCTGGAACACGATTTTTCTGGTGGACCCACCTCAAAATGCAATTGGGCTAGTTTTGAGTAGCAATTGGCCGGGTTTTGCTGTGAAAACCTGGCAACCCTGGCACGCTACATGTGGAAATGTATATATATATATTCTTATTTATTTATTTAAAGTCTGACTAAAGTTAACAGACAGTGTTTAAAAAGTGCAATCCACAAGCTTAAATATGTTTATTTCAGTGACTTTGAATTACCTAAAGTAGTGTGGTAAAGTGACAGATTTGTTTTTATATTTCTGCAATCTACTTTAGTTTGTGTGATTTGTTATTGACGTTCATATTAATGTTTACACCGGACTTATTTGTCAGTGCTATATGTTGTCATTGTTATTACATGCCTATTGTCAGACTCTGTTCTGTGTTTTGTGTGAGGTTCTTCCCCCATGCCCTTATTTGGTCATTCCTGTTTCCCGTTCCTATTATGTTTATTGATCCCAGGTGTTTCTCGTCATCCCCTCGTCATGTCTTGTATATTTAAAGTGTTTCCTTTTCTTAGTTCCTCGTGCTGTATTAAAGTCCTTTGGTTCTTGTACTACGTGTGTATTATTAAATCCTGTTTCCTATATTCTCCAATGTCTCCTCGCTCCTTCGCTCCTCGTCTCCGACACAGTAGTAGCAGCAGACCATGACAGAATACAGCACCCAGACAGTAAGCGGCGCCCCTTCTCCCCGTGTTTGTTTTTCATTTTTGAAAAGTCTTTTGTTTTCCTGGTTTTTCCCCCCAAAGCATGGAAGTCGCCGCTCACTCCAGCCCGCCGGCCGCGGCATTCTCAAGCCCACTGGCCGCCCCGAAGTCTAGCCCACCGGCCGTTCCTCAGTCTGGCCCACCAGTGGCGGCTTTCTCAAGCCCGCCGGCTGCTCCAGTGTCAAGTCCGCCGACCCTGCCTTTCACCCCGAACCTAAAGGTGAATCGAAGGAGGAGAAGGCGGTCGGCTCCAGCCCCAGAGCTCACTCCAGTGTCGGCTCCAGCCCCTGAGTTTGCTCCAGTGCCAGCTCCTCGAAAGCGCCTTGCTGTGCCTGCTCCTCCAGAGCACCCTCCAGTGCCAGCTCCTCGTAAGTGCTTCCCAGTCCCCGAATCCAGCCCAAAGTGGGCTCCTGTTCCCGAGTTTAGCCCATGGAGGACTCCTGTCCCTGAGCTTAGCCCAGAGAGGGTTCCAGTCCCGAGTCTAGCCCAGTGAGGGCTCCTGTCCCCGAGTCTAGCCCAGAGAGGGTACCAGTCCCCAAGTTTAGCCCAGAGACGGTTCCTGTCCCCGAGTTTAGCCCAGAGATGGTTCCTGTCCCCAAGTTTATCCCAGAGAAGTTTCCAGTCCCCGAGTTTAGCACAGACAGGGCTCCAGTTCCCATGTCAAGCCCAAGGAAGGCTCCAGTCCCCAAGTCAAGCCCAAGGAAGGCTCCAGTCCCCAAGTCAAGCCCAGGGAGGGCCACTGTTCCAGAGTTAGGCCTACGAAGGGCCTCTAAAGACGATATTCTCCCCAATTATTTTTTTTGGGGGGGGTAGTATCGGTCTGTCCATAGTGTCTGGGCCGAGTGGCGAAGCCGAGGCCGTCCAGCCATGGCCTCCTGAGTTCCCTACTCCGCCATGGCCTTCTGAACTGTCTGCTCCGCCATGGACTCCTGAACTGCTTGCTCAGCCATGGCGTCCCGAACTGCCTGTGCCGCCATGGCACCCTGGACTGCCTGATCCACCCTGGAGGTATTTCCCGTGTCCCAGCCCTGCACCAGCCTCCAGGGTGCCCACCCCCCCCTCCCTGGTGGAATTGTTATGGTGTGGGATGCGCCTTCCGGGAGGGGGGAGTAATGTCAGACTCTGTTCCGTGTTTTGTGAGTTTCTCCCTCCATGCCCTTATTTGGTCATTCCTGATTCCTGTTCCTATTATGTTTATTGATCCCAGGTGTTTCTCGTCATCCCCTCATCATGTCTTGCGTATTTAAAGTGTTCATTTTCTTAGTTCCTTGTGCTGTATTAAACTTCCTTTGGTTCTTGTACTACGTGTGTATTAATAAATCCTGTTTCCTATATTCTCTGATGTCTCCTCGCTCCTTGTCTCCGACACAGTAGTAGCAGCAGATCGTGACACTTACAAGGTTGGAAGTTCAACAAATCAGTCAATATACTAGTGTGATTGTAGTTGTTAAATAAAAATGTCATTCATATCAATTCATGCATCACCTAATTTCATCGTAACATATAGGCCTGGCTTACAGAAAAGAACATTTATGTTTAATCTATCTAATATTGTGTTGGTCATACCATACAATGATTTATAGCTTGTCTTTGTTGAACAATACAGAACATAAAGAGCTTTAAAAATAATTGCATATTAAATCACAATCGCAATATTGGTAAAAAAAAATTTTTTCGCAATTAGATTATTTTCCAAAATTGTTCAGCCCTAGGTGCTGGGTCATTTTTAACGCTGGGTTATTTTTTTCTACCTAACCGCTGGGTTGAGCCTGTCTCCGATGAAACAACGCGGCTGCTGAGTTAAGCCTAAAAGACACTGCATGATTTTAGTAATGCTATTTTTACGTCCATGAACTTCCGTCTGCTAGCTATCAGAGGTCACCCTTTCCACTTCATTGACTCTCGCACTACACTGTTGCATATCACCCCGGACTACATATCCCATCATTCATTACACTGATTGCACACAGCACTGATTGCACACAGCTGTTTCATATCACTCACTCACTATTTAACACTCATTGTCACTCCTTTCTAACTGCAGAGTATTGTATGCGCTTATCGCCAGCAGTGATAGCTACTCTACAGAGCCCTCGTTAGCTTCCTAGCCTAGACTAGACTTACCTTGTCTGTTTTCTCGGTTTCTGGTCTTTGCCTGTTTTCCTGGATTTATCCCTTTAGTCTCGCCCTTTTGATTCTGTTCACTGTTCGCTGACCTTCGCTAGCCTTAGGATTATTCTTGTGTCTTGTCCACCAGATACCTGTTTGCCATTGTTTGACCCTGCCTGTATTTCTGACCTCTCTGCTTTAAATAAAGCTTGCACATGGATCTGCACGTCTCACGTCTCGTCAGCCCCGTAACAGCTATAAGCTCACTGCATGTCACACAGTGCAACACGGATCTAATAAACTTGGCTACGACTTGTGTGTAGACTGTACGATGATGACACCTATTGACTCGTAGGCTACACCACACGTTACTATAAAATAATAAAACATCATCAGCATGCGCTAATGGTAAACAAAAAGAGCATGATAAATCACACTTTAGCAGTTGTATTTTTTATGTGTGCTGAAAAAAGTGGAAGCGGCGAAAGTGGAAGGGGTAAGAGCTTGAGGTAAGCAGTTTTATGTTTTAGCGCCATGTCGTGTTGATTCCATGTCGAATTTTTATTGCTTGGTCAGTAAACGTGGATCATAGCAGTAAACGCACTGTGCGATGATCATGCTGTATCGTAGGCTATCTTTGGCCGCAAGACCGTGACAACGGCTGTCTTTGAACCTCTTTCACTGTACGACACAGGACCACTGATTAGGTGCCACGATCACAGAAATCGCCACGATTGTTTCACGATGCCAATGCTTCATCTGGGACAGCCGACAATCGTGCAGTGTGTTTAGGGCTTTACAGTCTGAGCAGGCTTTTTGAGTCCTCTAAAAGATAGAGCAGTTCTCAGCACCGCCGCTGATTCGGTGTTCTCTTTCCGGGAAATAAAGGTTTGTATACATTTTATTTAATTTACAAAGTCTTTAATGTGGTGTAAATTATATTATTTTACAGAACGCAACAAAAGGACAAGATGTCAGTCAGCTGCGTCAGCAGCAGTCGTTTTGCGCTGGAAACGCCTTCGCCTTGCATAACATAAATTGATTTTATTTGTTATAATACTGTGTGTAATTTAATTTGATGTTAAAATATGTTCTCTAATCTCAGTACTGTTTGTTTATGGGCAGGTTTTGGAGTCAGTCACGGCATCTTTCAGGTACGAGTGAAACGCGAGGCTGCTGTCTAAAGTTCGTAGTTCCTCTGTGAACAGCAGCCCTTCACTGGCTCAGATTTCAGCGACACACCGGTACGAGAATTAGCACTATTTTGGTAAAAAGCGATTACAGAGAACAGTTGAATACACTTAAATTAAAATTCTACTTTTAAAGGGGTCATTTGATGTTGCTAAAAATAACATTATTTTGTGTATTTGGTGTAATGAAATGTGTTTATGCGGATTAAGGTAAAAAAAAAAACACATTATTTTCCACATACTGTACATTATTGTTTCTCCTCTATGCCCTGCCTTTCTGAAACGCGTCGATTTTTACAAAGCTCATCGGTCTGAAAAGCGAGGTGTGCTCTGATTGGCCAGCTATCCAGTGCGTTGTGATTGGCCGAATACCTCAAGTGTGTGACGGAAATGTTACGCCCCTTACCATACTGTGATGCCGTGTCCCGGCCGGAGCGATGAGACAAAAACATTAAAACCCATTATAAACAAGGCATTTGTTGCATCCAGTGGGGACATAATTATGGATTATAATGACTTATACTGTCTTTTTACGCATTGCATCTCAGTGGCGGCCGGAGGGCTAGAGTGAGTGGAGGCCGTTGGCTAGAGTGAGCGGTGGCGGGCGGGCTTGAGAACGGCGCGGCCAACGGGCTTGCGGCAACCACATGTGACGACCCCGGGCTGGACTCCGCTTCGTCCAAGGTGAAAGCCGATCCGGCGGTCCACAGTGCGACGTTGATGTATTTCCTCAGCGACCAGCACGGATCAGCTCTAACCATGACGAAGTGGATATCGTCCTCTTTTGGAAGGCCAAATAAAGTAGTTTTGCTTTCACAACGAAACACACAGCATCTTCACGACATGGTGGTGGCAACAACAATACTATAGCGAGAATAAAAGTTACACCATCTTTCTTTGCGTGAACATTTGGGTGGCATTATGCAAATCTTCCCACATCGTGACGTAGATATGTGGGGGCATGTTAGAATCAGCCGTTTTAGGAGGGTTGTGGTTGACTCTTAACTTTTATAAAGAATATCTATTTGGATTTGAGACTTTAGTCTTTGCAACTTTACAGATCTTCTTTATGCACCAAGAGCTTTTAACACTCCAAAGTGAAAGGAAAAATTGTATTGTATTTATAAAATGCTTGTTAAACTAGTTTAAATGTATGTAATATTGTAAACTATGCTATATTCACCCAAATACATTCAATTAGTCTGTTATTTTGTCCTTGGGTAATCTTGCTTAATAATAAATGCTCATCTTTTGATTATTGCCGTTGCCTATAGTAATTCTGTGTGTGATTTTTAATTTCCAACCCATTTTAAGCCAGCAATATAATAATTTTAAACAATACATGACTTAAATTAAACAACCCATCATGGTGGGTAAAAATATTTAACCCAACCAGCTGGGTAAAAATAACCCAGCATGTATTCTGTCCAATATTTACCCAGCGCTGGGTTGCCAAATAACCCAAGTTGGTTTGTTTTTAACCCAGCATTTTTTTAGAGTGTGGATGGATGGATGGATGGATAGATACACACTATATAGCTTCGTTTGTTAAAATCACATGACCTTTTTGCAAGGCAAGCAGCAGCAGGTGTGAACAATCTGCCGAGACCTGAAGACGGAGAGTTATATGACTAATGACGCACACAGGAGTGATAACTACAGCATATACATGTTACTGAGAGTAAAGAATACCCAGATAACACAAGAGATCCAATCAATAGTGTAGATATCAGTTTCCCTTTGCTCTCATAAAATGCATTTACATTTTTATTTCCCCCCCCCAAAGCAATTCAAATTACCAATAATGAAAAAAAAATCTTCTGAATAACAATAAGAACAGCTCGATTATATATTTCATTTTCTGAAGAAGATGTGAACGGTGCTTGCTTATGCAAAACAGCTAGAATATTCTGGTAGATGGCTACAACATTTGGAGTGATTAGCACATTGCTATGAGGCTACTAGGGTGTTCTGGGTGGTTGTAACTTTTTTTTAGCACATTACTATGTTAGATTACATAGCAAAAGTAATCTGGTTGGTGTTCAGGGTGATTGCTATGATGTTCTATCAAGTAGTTAGCATGCTAATTAGATTGTCGTAGGTTTTAAGAGTGTTTTGCGGGAGAAAGACGCAAAAATTCAAAACACTAACCTTAAATTCCCTTTGAAAGGTTTTTGGGTGTTATCACTATGTTAATTTTAAGGTTATCTATAAGCCACTGTGCTCCAAAACAGTGACACAATTCGGATTTAGGAGATATTAAGCATTCAAAGCTTGCAGTTCGTCACTTCCGCCCAAATGGATCAACGATTTTTTTGATGTCACCTCGTACTTCAGCCTCTCATCAAATCTTCTGACCAATCAAATGCTCTCTAGAATCCGAATGAGACCGGTCACTTGTTTACAGTGCAGTATTTCCTGTACAGTGAATGGCACATAGTGGATTATATAGTGGATAGGGAACGATTCAGATAGTGTAAATATGCTTTGGATTGGGGCAAATGAGGTCTGGTTTCGCGTTATGTTACGCAAACCGCGGCAGCGCGCAAAATCTGATCTGGACTTTGACTTTGGTCCAGAGACACGACGGCACAGAGCGAATCATATGCGTGAGTCAGCATAAATTCAACACTTTTAAAACTACCCAGCCTCAGCATGATTATCACTATTTTGTTTTAGTAAGTTTCATATTAAATCTAGGGGGCAATCTCTTAGATTGTGGCTGTCAAATGCAGCTTTACCGAGCTCAACGGCTCTGGCCCGAGCAGATATAAACAAAACGCTATTGGCTATTTTAAAAAGGGGGCGGGGCTGCTCGATATGTCCTGCCCCGTCTTCCTGTTTCAGTTGAAATTACGTCACCACATAGAATAACGTTGCGTGTTTCAAGGCACTTCAGTGGACCTTTAAGTATGCTCAGTAGGTAGAAACATTGAGAAACACCTCTAATTAACATTAGTAGAACACAGCTGTGAGCTGGATAACGGTCAACATGACATTGTCTGCACGGGTGCCTAGTCATGTTTAGATGCAAACTTCCAGCACACCTAATAACATTATGGCTTAAAATCAGATATGCACAATAGACCATGACGGAAGCACTAAACCTGACTAATGCAACCCTCCCTATCCTTCCATCATTTAGAGATTCAAATGAGGTATTCCATCTCCAAACCCATCGCTAACATCCAGGCAGCATGCTCTACGCCCCATAAAACCAGCTTTTTCTGTCTTTGATTTATCTCCGATGTGCCGTGTTCATTAGCGCCAATCACTGAGGCTTGTCAAAAAAGCCAGCTAAAGTGATTTCGATAATGACTCACGAGATGGATCAATGTGATGCATGTGGGAGGCTCTAGCAGAAACGTCAAATAATAGTGCCTTCGCTCCACACCGGGTTTATATAATATGTTCGCTTCGCTAAAAACTCAGGAGAACTTATGTGCTAGTTCTGGTCGTTCAAGGATTTGCCTACAACTTCATAAAAGACCAATTAGGGGAGGCACGTTTGACACGCATGCGAGGGTACTTGATGTTTTTTTTTTCTTTTTTCATGTTTCAATTAATTGAAAGCCTAATTACGGTGCCTGGGATCCCAGTGGTTACACTACACAAGGTTTTTTATTTTTTTTATCTTTATTATTATTGTCGGAGACCATCTGTAGGCGGTTGAGCGAATCTTAATTTCCCCACCCTTCATTTGAAATGCATACTTTGCCCTTAAAAGCATTCATGAATTTGGAGTATTTTTTAAACTCGTTACCCAAGACAGCAGTTGCCATCTCATTGAGAAGCCCAAAGGTCCCTATTAGGGGAGCTCACAGGGTTCGGTGGGGCAGTAGATCAGTGCTGGCAGACGTACAGTAGGTAGTGAACTACCTATAATTATATTATACAATGACTTGTGTCCTGAGGGCAACGCCATTGTCTGTTTTATCCATGTATGAAGAGTACAACTGACATACAGATCACATAGATCTCCACAATGAGCTGAACAACTCTCCCAGGTCATTATTTTGGTTGGCAAACAGAAGAATTTAATAGAAAAATCTGTTGCATTCTACCCACTTGAGTTCAGTTTATCTTCTATTAATCTCCTTTGTTTGTTTTTGCCCTTTTATTCCCTTTCTTGTTTAAAACAAAGACAAAAAAAATGTATATGTATATATATACAATTTTGTTCAAAAGTTTGGGGTTGATAGAATTTTGTTCATATTTTTGAAAGAATCCTTTTATGCTTACAAAGGTTGCATTTATTTAACCAAAAAAAATGCAGTAAAATCAGCCAAACTGTGAAATATTATTGAAATTTAAAATAATTATTTTCTATTTGAATATATCTTTTTTACTGTGATGCAAAGTTGAATTTTCAGCATCATTATTCCAGTATTCAGAGTCACATGATCCTTCGGAAATCATTCTAATATGCTGATTTGCTGTTCAAGAAACATTCCTTATTATTATCAGTGCTGAAAACAGTTGAAATAGAAATATTTTGTAACATTATAAATGTCTTTAGTGTCACTTTTGATCAATTTAATTTAGTTTTAAAGGTTTAAATTTCAAGCTTAATGAGAGTAAAGAAATGTAAGCCATTTGCAAGCTGATATACCTGAAAAATGTGAACAGAGGTGTCTTTGAGGCACACCTTAACCGGCCTGGTGCAACAACAGTGACAAATAGTACTAGTTTTTGTCGACCACGCTCATATGTTTGGCCAATCAGTGGCAGATTGGGGGAGAAAACCTGTTTGAAAAAAATCATTCATTATCTTTGTAGCTCTGTTTGGTGCTGTAATTACACACTTCATCTTTAAGCAATAAGAGTGTTTTAAACTTTTTAATTTTTTTTTAATTTTGCATGGGTAAATTTAACAAGTAAAGCACAGTCTGCCAATTAAAGCACCACCGCTCAGCTTCACATATCATGACTATTGTAGCTATTGTCCTCATGCAGTGCGTCCTTACAAATTTATGTGCACCAATTTACGTACACATAATTAAGAATGAGAAATGAGAACAGGCTAATCAAGCACTTAAAGGCATCTTTGAAAATAGAGCACATAATTACCGCAACAGCAGCATCACTTAATAAGACCTCAGTGTACGTATGTCTCTTTAACAGGCTTATTCGTACATATGTTGTGTAGCTGCAATGGTTTCTCAAAAGAATGTCGCTTATTGGTGCTTGATCATAAATCCTGCCTGAGGGAAATGAGATCCTTTATGATGTTCAAATAGGTTTATTTATTTATTTATTTATTTTTTGGAAGAACTGCAAGCCCATGTTTACCTCCGTCTCAGGAATATACTTTCCAAGTTACAGTAGCACTTCGTTTTCATATGTGCATGTCATGTTTACGTCACATCTTGTGATTTGCTTATTAAAGCACTTGGCGCCCGTGATGAAGCACATGGAGCTGAGACGCAATGAATGACAGAAACTGATTATCTCTGCCTTATTGCCTAATTTGTACTGTGCCTGAGAAATATAATCGACTCATATGAGAGAGTCCTGTATCAATTTGTTTCTGCAAGTATGAGCAAGTCATGAATGGGGTGAATTCTGTGAATTTATCTGATGGCTTATTAGTTTTGCCTAGCATGGAAACCTGAAGAGCTGTTAGCCCCCTACAGGGAATGCTGTTTTTGTTACGTTTGTCTCACAATTCTGAACTGCTATGAAGAAAGCAAGGTGAAAGCAAACAACTCATGCATTATAATGAAGTAGGGTTGTGAGAGGACATTGCACAGCATGCTAGTTCCATATCCTGTTGCTCTTCTTTGTACAGTCTATAAATGGTTTCAGAGGCTCAAGCAGAAACTATTGTTTTGTTACTTATTTGATTCAGAGTTATGATGCTTCCGGATTAATCTGGAATTCCGGTTATTTCGGCCTAAAATCATGGCCTACGTGAATCATGCAGATCAGTCATAAAAAAATAAATAAAAATGTGATGGTGATGCTGGTTACTGCATGATGACTGAAATCGCGAAATGGCCTTAAGCAATTAACTAAAACTGCGAAAAGGTTAGATTTTCTAATACAACATAGACAGAATGGTCATGAGAGTGCTGTACGAGCTCGTAAATCTGCAGGACATTTAAAAGGGTTCAAATGGTTCAAAGTGCCAAATACGTGTAGAATCGGCGCTGAAATGTGTTACTCGTCCAGTAACTTTTTATGAATGGTGGTGAGAATTTGAGATTGCTTAGTACTATCCTAACATTTGTAATGGTTGTGATGCAATTATATAAATATAGGTTATAGTCTGATGCTCTACATGTCTGCTGTAACAGTACTGTGTTTTTAGTTTTGATTCACTGTAAATGCTAGCTGTGTTTGAGTCGCGTTAATTTGCATTTGGGAATGCAACATTCATCATTAAAATAGTTTATAATAATTTTATCGCGATTAATCACAGAAAAATCATGCTATTAATCGTGATTAAAAATTGTAATCATTGCCCAGCACTAATTATATTATATATATTTTATATAGTCTGGTGCATGGTCAGATTTTCCTGCTTTTTTGACTCTAGCTGATCACATGCCTGTTGATTTCAGATCAGTGATTTTTGTTGACTAGACCAGTACACTATGTCCAGAATGATGCCCTCAGCCTTTGCTTCAGTGATGTAATTCCTCATAGATGTGGGCAGTAGTTCACTGTGAGTCTGCATCAGTCAGAGGCTTTGCTGAAGGATGCATTGAAGCTGTAAAGAGGACACGTGAGCATATAACAGGACAGCAAGTACTCTCAGTTTCATGGACTCGTGCAAGCAAACCAGTTGTGCTATTTGGCACAGAGACAGAGACACATGAGCTGTGTCTTTGTCTGCGGCCAAAAAGTGGGGTGGCGTGTGTAACCTGACTAACTTTTGTGACACAAAGTGCAGGTACACTTTAACCTGTTGGTGTGACGTCTCTCTGTATACTTTTACTATTATGTTGACAATTATTACAACTTTTGAAACAGCTATCGGTTACATCAATATCCACTCTCAGTTTTATGACAGAGATTCTTCAGCAACAGCAATATAGTAATTTGTGTCGAAAGTACAAATGAAAACATGCAAAATCAACACAGGTCTTCATATATGTATTTGCGATCGCAAGATAAATCAAATCGGTCACACTTGGGTAAATAAAAATAAAACATTCAATACGCTCTAAAAAATGCTGGGTTGTTTCAACCCAACTTTGGGTCAGATATGGACTAACCCAACATTTGGGTTAAAAATTGAATGTAAAAATGTAACCCAACAGTTGGGTTAGTCCATATTTGACCCAAAGTTGGGTTGAAACAACCCAGCATTTTTTAGAGTGTAGCATGTTTTGTCCCGAAAGCATTAAATTGGAGAAATACTGTTGTATTATGTCAGATTTTGCCTGAAAGGTCTGCCCTCAATCATTGTTCTTATGCAATCTGAGCACCATTTATGTTGTAAAGCTGTATATGATCTTATACAAACAAAATGAGACTGCCTCCAAAGTTTAGTTTTTACAATAGTGGTAGTTTTACTTTTAATATCCAAGCACTGCTGTCAGATTTTGTGAAGTCTTGCGAGGCAAAGCCTATAATTTAATCTGCATTTTGTAAATGGATAAAAACTTCAAGCTCCTTCCATTTCATGCACATAAGGGTGAATGTACATTTCATTTTGTGGATAATAGAAAACAAAATGCATCTAAAATGTCACAAGATGCATTTTGTCCATGAAATGCTCAATATTTGAATCATACAAAATGCATTTTGTCTACCAATGCTCATTTTGTGAGTGTTGTGCATTCAAAATATCTTAATGCATGTTGTCCTCAAATTGCTCAATATTTGAATATTACGTTAGAGATTTAGTGGATCACAAAAAGTGTTTTGTCTACGAAAGTTGCATGAAATGAAGTGCCAAATTTATATTTCTATTGATGAAATGCAACTGGATTGTGTCTTTGTCTACAAAATGCATTAAAGTAAACAGCATTTTGTCATTAAATATTAAATTTCATGTCACACAATTAAAGCATCTGACAAAATGAGTCAGGTTACACAGGTTTTCTTTCCTTCAGTTGCAGCAGGGTGATTTGGAAGCAACAATGTGGAGATCTACACCGCTAGGATATTTCTGTTTGTTTGCTTGCTTCATAGTATTTGATGTATTTTCTCCTGGTTTCAATACATATTTTTTTCGAAGAGTGTACCCTCACCGATGCCCCCCCGAATTGTAGATTAATTTTAATACGTGCTCTTTAGAATTCAACACTTGGAGGCCCCCCTACTGTTCGGGGCCCCCCACAGCGCCCACACTGAGGGACCTTTCTACGCCACTGCTTCAGGTTTCTTTCTACGCAAATCCACAGGCCATGTCTTTAAATATGCATCACAAAGCCCAAATGTAGAGAACCACTTCTAACAGATAAATATAGGGCTGCTCGCATGTGCCACATATTGATGCATCCATACGCATGCTAAAGCTTTCTCATGCTCAGCGTCACAACTGATGCCCATGGCACGTGTCTCAGCACACAGAACAAAGTTTAGCTGTATAGCACTAACTTAGTATGCCACTTTCAAAAGGATGCATGACTTATTCTGTTTGTATGATGGCTGGGATCTCAAAACAGGAGCATTAAAGATGGAACAACATGAGAAGCACTTTTGTTCAGGGGCTCGGTACTAAGACATATAGAGGTCTGATATGGTCGCTCTGGGTTTAATGAGATGGTCTTATCATGGGCATCCCCTACAGAGATCTTTGAAAAGGCACAAGACGATTGGAAAACATGATAGCAATGATTTCCAAAACAGCACTGGCAAATAAATCTGTGGCCGTTTATCTTATTGCATCATCAAACAGGGCCAGTGCTCCAGCTGTGACACTAATTGTCTGTGTTCACTGATGTTGAAAGGTAGAAAAACACTGGCTACACTTTTAAGTCCTGTACATTGTGAATCAGCTCAAGGGTTTGAGAGTCTCGTTTGGTGGCCGTCACAAATTTTGCAGCTTTGATTTCACCCCCTACTCTCTTTCTTTCAGCCTCATGCATGATAAAAACAAATCACATCTATATGACAGTGTTGAAGAGAGTGGAGATGCTGCTAACTTGACTTCAATTTCCAGTAGCGTGAAAACACAGGCTTTAAACTAGAACAAGGGGGCGAGTGAGTAAGATTCCACTATGGAAGCCTGTTTCTGTAAAATAAATAAATAAATTAAACTGGTATATATGAGCTTAAGAAAAGAAACAAAATCATATTATTAGATACAAATTCACAATAATGCTATTTAAATTATATATATTTTTTTTTTTCAAAAATATTTTATTAAGATCTTTTTATGTTATAATTATTTTATATATATATATATATATATATATATATATATATATATATATATATACACACACACAGAGTATATACTGTATATATATTTGTAGGTTTACATATCTCATAATTTGTTAATAAATTCTAAAATAGATAAAAAAATATAATACAAATCTGATTTTAATTAATTACATGCTCTGAATTAACCAAGTAAGTCATTTATATAAATATTGTTGAGAATAACTAAACAAAGATAATTACCTAAATACATTAGCAGAACATTGATCATCGAGTAGGCTAGACAATATAAAATATTATAAATAAAAAATACCACAAATGGTTATTAAATAAGAAACAAAACCATGATTTCAATCATGATTAGATGTGAATTTAAATAGTTTTTTTTTAGTAATTTTCAATCCCTTTTTTAATTAATTAAAACTTTTATATCATTTATAAACAACATCACATTTAGAAATAAATATAGCAGTTACATTTTATCAATTTATCAGGAAAATCAGGTGTAACTGAATCCATAAAGCATAAAAGCAAATTAATTTCTTCTTGTAGGTTACCGTGCTTTTTGGACTAATTAAAGTTTAAGCTGTGCTTGCTCAAGGTCATAAGAGAATGGCCCTTAGGGCAGTTTTTATTTTAACTGATTGGAATGCATCAATTTAAATGTTATTCGCATCATACTGTGAGTTCAACTAATTTATTCAAATAAGCTCTCCTGCAGTGGGTTTAAAAGGGGAGCAGTACGCACAACTTTTCAGAAGTACAACATCTGTGATCTCTTTTACAGGAGACAGCCTTTATGCTATAATGAGATTATGACCAGATTTCTAGAACAAATTGAAATCAGACTCATTTATATTGACAGTTAAATGGCCACTAAGATTTCTCTGATTGTTCTAAATGGACTGATCCTCTAAGATATAACTCAGCAAGACAATAACAGCACAAAACAGTCCACCATTTATGAGGCACGGCATAGAGTCCATGAAGAGGTGACAACTTAATTTGATAACTATCGATCCCCCAGTGTTGATAATGTTGATAATAGCAATTCAATACAAGACGATTAGAACTTCTAACCTCTGTGTGTTTGTCGGCTCTCATTTAATAAGCCTTGTTAAACATAACCATCTTTATCGTGCTTTTGAAGAAGTCCATCCAAATGTAAAGTTGTGAGAGGAAACTATCTATTTCAGTGCAAGACTACTGACCTGAACTGATGAGCATCTGGGATCTATATTTTGGCCACAGTGGCCATTTTAAAGCACTAAAATGCCAGAAATCAGCAATACGCAAATCAGCGTGTACTTGGAAGGAGAAGTAAAATGTTAAAAGTAACTGGTTGTACTAATTAGTGCTACAGTCAAGAAGGAGCAGAGACCTTTGCAAGCATGCAGATTCTCAGGACTGACCTGGAATAAAGTGCGACAAAAAAGACCCTGAATTCCATGCTGTTATACATGTGAAGGCATTTTAGGTTAGAAATAAGTGCCATAAAAGCAAAGTCCACACCATGACTATAATGATAATGGCACAGCTGAATATCATTGGAATCACTTTTAGAACTGTTTTTTACATCTTCAAAGAGCTTGAGCATATAAGAAGTGACAGACGACAAAATGGCAGCACACACTTACAATAAAAACAGCAATGTTCTGCATTGATGTGGACTAAAATAATTAACATTATTGTTATTGCTCTTTGTGTGAATGAGCATTTAGTTGTGAAACTTTCTATTCCACAAGATGCAACTTGTCAAAGACATGCGAACATTTCAGTGCCTCTTCAAGCAAGTCGTGCGAGGCCAAGCGTGAATGCACCATTGGTCTCCATTCTGGTGGCAAATGCTGAGCACGAATTGACACAAGGAATCCAATAAGCATCCTTAATGTGCACCACAGGATCAGGAACTCAAATTGCCTGTTAGCAGATTGACCACAGCTGTGGGGACCCAAGCACACGGAGGCATGCTTGTTAGGTCATAGAGAGAGAAGCATTTAAACATGCATGCCTGCATGCCAACCGAGAGTCTCATAGGAATCAATGGGAAGGGAAATCAAATAATGCATCTACACTTTTAGAGATGCAGCTGTGCAAAAGAGCAATTAAAACATGTTATTCGGTGTCATGTTGACCCGGAGAGGATATTAGTTTTCTTGAAAATGCTAGTTAATGCAACTGAATTAGACTTTGTTCACAGTGTATAATACCTTCCTCAAAATAAATAAATAATAATAAAATTATAATAATAATAAATTATAAAAAATACAAACAAATAAATAAATAGATAAATAAATGAAATAAAGAAAAAAAAATAAAGAAAAAAATTTAATTAATTAAAAAACATTTTTTTATAAATAAATGCATACATACATACAGTACTTTTTACAGGATATTCCCCCCACCTTATTACACTTGTGGTGTTCCCGGTCAAAAACGACCGGCCTACCAAAAATTACTTGTAAATCTGCTTGTAAAACTAGCTTATACACCTCAATTTTAGAGTTAACATTGCCAAAATTATTCTATTCATACTAGAAAATATTTTCTAACTGTATGATCTTACATCTCAAACAGTTGAAAACCAAGTGGAAATCACAATTTGCACCCTCATTTCCAAAATTGGTATTTTTTTTTTCTTCAAACATGGCTAAAAAGAAACCCAATAGTCTGTATTTATTTATTTAGTTAGTTAGTTAGTTAGTTAGTTTATTTTTTTGAGAAATGAAGGCTGTTGAGACAAGAAAACAAACTGGGTCTAACCAGAACAACATAGGGAAGTGGAAGGCCTAGATCAACAACAAGAAGATTTGAAGTACATCACTTTGGAAATGGGGTCTTTTTGGGTCTTTTGAGCAGCATTTGTAAGCCATCATATGAACAGAACGAGAGTCACACCTGTTAGTAAATATGGTTTTCAATCCCAAACACTGACTGTGTGAACGTAGCCACTTAGAATACCTCCAACTAAACACAATCTGACACCCGTGATTCATAATAAATCAGATCTACTGCGCACTAGCAGGCTCCCCTGAGGCTAATGGGGGAAAAAGCAGTGAACTCAAAATGACACCAGATACATTTCTTCAATATTTGAACTACTCTTGGAGGCAGATTACCAAAATAACAGAGACAGTTGTACTAAATGAACAGTGATTGACATTTCCAACTGTTTTTGCTCCCACCTGCTTCAATTATCACCAAGTTCTCCTGAGAGCGAGCGTCTGCTTAATGACTCGACAGATCTGGGGAAAACAGAATACGAACGTGCGCAATTTGGTTTATTTGTCTCAGAAAGTACAATGTGATGATTTTTACAACACAAAATGAAACTCATTGATGCCAAGCACAGGGGAAGAACATTTTTAATGAAGTTATTTGGCAATAGTATGTATGCGCTCCTGAATTCTCATTAAGACACTTTAATAAGAAGGGGATATGTAGACAGTGCAGATTTGATTTCATAACACTAAGAGTAAATGTACAGTACTGTTCAAACCTCTGTGTCACATTATCCTTCAGAAATCCTTCTAATATGCTGATTTGCTGCTCAAGAAATATTTTCTTATTATCAGTGTTAAATTGTTAATATTTTTTAGGATCTTTGATGAATGAAGTTTAAAACAACAATTATTTGAAACAGAAATATTTTATCAGAAACATACAAATCGTTTATAACATAAATCCACTGTCAATTCAATCAATCAATCATTCTTACAGACAACAAACTTTTGAGTGGTAGTGTACATTATGTTGGGCATCTGTAACTTACAGCAAATAGCAGTATTAACTTATTTCAGAGTATAGTGACAATAGTTTTGGAGTATTTGCACACACATACTGCACTTTGTTCATAGTGTAATAATACATTTCCTCTACTTTTATCTAATCAGTTATAATGCCATCACTGTCAATTGGGGTCCCCATACCAGATAATTACTGAAAAATAAACCACATCATCTGACACCGTTTATATATATATATATATGAAAATAAATATATTTCTCCCTGAAATAGCTTCAGTGTACCATATGCGGAAGATCCATGCCAATAAAAACTAACTGAAATCGAGGTCAGATTGGACACCTGCACTCTTACAATATCCATAAACAAGCTTCAGTATTGCATTGACTTTTTTATAGGCTTCATATATCTGTACCTGTAAAAGACAAATGCCCTGTAAACCCGAGCAGCGCAGCTACACATCTAACAAAGCATGACATGCAATGCCAAGCGAATTGTTGCAAACACAAGCTGCACTAGGTCATGCTTTGACTAACACCCGCACGAGTGTGTGCCATATTGTTCTGCCCTGTTCGGTGCTATAAATTTCCACATTGCATTAAACTACACAACCTAATGCGCTGTGAACTTCAGTCAAAGAATGAGGTCTTCTTTCGCATAATAACTTCAGCGAGCCTGCAGAAATACCAAGGGCTGCCCTGATCTTGACATGTATTAGCTCGCCTTGCAGAACAATTGCTTCTGAGGTAGAAAAGTGAGCTTTTTACTTCTGAAAATGACTTATCAGCACAAATATTTGGTTCCAAGCCAGGCTTAACTTCACACACAAGACAAAGTGTGCCAGGAGAAAGAGATATGTGGCTTCGCTATGCAAGGTAAGCTAGTGAATCGTACTGTATAAACCAGAGCAGTATGAACAAAGGCTGCTGAGTAGGCAGTGTACTGAATGCTACGCCCTGCGGATAATTATATGAATGTGGACTCAGTACCGTAACTGGCTAATTAATGGTCAGTTAAGTCCTTTTCACATGACTTGAATCAGAAACACAGCTCTGTGACCTTCATATAAAAAGTGTTGCAGCATCACGGACAGGCAATTTTATGAGATGCTACATAGCGTGTAGCCTACATGTTAACACAAACATGTGCGGCATCTGGGAAAAAAAAAAAAAAAAAAACCTAAAACCCTAAAACTTTTTGACCTAAAATATTTACATAGTTTATATATACATATATATATATATATATATATATATATATATATATATATATATATATATATATTTT
>NW_015505844.1:188986-204154 GCF_001515645.1 Sinocyclocheilus grahami
AAATATATACATAGTTTATATATATATATATATATATATATATATATATATATATATATATATATATATATATATATTGTTTTGACCTGTCATTGTGAAAACTGACATTGGACATATCATGGGGATTGTCCAGCTTCGAAAGGTCAGCGGGAAACAAGGTCAAAGTTGAAATTGTTTGAACTTTGAGCGCCATGTTACAATGCTTGACCGGCGCACAACACACCTCTGGGAGAAATTCTACAGCTGATGCTTCACTCTACTCTACAGGGTTCAGTGCATTGGGGAACGACGGGAGTCATGTGAAAGAGTGAGCGTCCCATTATAACCCTATTATTGCGATTTTTGCTAGTTTTATTTTATCTCTGGTGTAATGAGTTCATCTGTAATACTGAATACAATTATAGTTTTCCCCAGATAGCCTGCACTTTAAACACTGCTGCTATTGATTTGTAGTGCTCACATAATGCATACTCACAGTATAATGGTTTTTGTCTTGTAGTGGATATGCAGATTTACTAAACATTACCACCCGTCTTGATATTTCCAGGGATATTTTTATTAAACAAATCTAATAATAGATACAAAACAAACGATAATTAGAAATGTTTGAATGTAAGTCGAAGCACTAAAATGACTAAATGGAAAATAAATATCACTAAAACTAAAAAAAATAAATAAAACTGAAATAAAAATGTAAATTAAGCATAAAAAGTTATATAAAAAAATGACAGAAGCATATAATAAAATTACTGAAAATTAAACTAAAATGAAAATATGAAAATAACAGCTAATTTAAAATATAACTAAAAACTATAATAGTATATAAATAATGCTAATATAACGCTAATATGCTAATCTTAGTGTTATATGCTAACATGGCTATTTCAAACCGTTTTTTATGGTTTTGTAGGAGCTGTGGTGCAACAGTTTATACTGTAGAGATGTTAGGTAGGAATATAAAGTTCCAATTCCTGCACCAAAACACATCAAACTTCAATATGCTAATATTCAGATTTGGATATGCACACATTCGAATTGCACAAAGATTTGTGAGCTATTGTGGAGGGGAAAACAATGTCTGTCACACACACACAAAGCTCATGTATGGATTCAGAAGACACTTTTCTGTCAATTGTATGCGCCGTTAATTAATAATAATAGTTTTTTTTTTGTTGGCGATGTTTGACAAGCCCTGGCAACCATTTGGAAAAGAGCAGTATAAACATTCTGCTAAACGTCTCTTTGTTTTTTCTTAAAAGAAAAATACAGTTTGGAATGACACGACGGTGAGTAAATGATAATACCACACCTCTAATATTAGTAAATAAGTGTTTTAATCTGGAGCCCTGGGACAATCTGTCTGTGCAAACAATGCAGTGAAAATGGCATCAGTTTTGCAGTTCTGTTTGGAGCCACTGTGGTGTGGAAATGACAAGCTTTTTGGAAGCGGGATCTCTGCAAGCATACAATGCAGATGCGCTGTATAATTTATATTTTGATGCCCGAAACCGTTAAACTCTGCAGTCGCATAACCATTAACCCAAATGGATTATAAATCAGATTTGATATTATGTGATGTACCCATCTGCCACACGAGAGCCAAAGTTAGTAATCTGACCGATGAACCCGCAGTACGGCGAGTGACTGTCAGCTCTATCAGTCGCGCTGCCTCTCCAACTCATTTGCTTAAATGAAATCACATTTGCTGGGTGGAAATAAATTATGCTGCCACCTTTCAGTCCGTGTACCATTTCTCTGCATGCAAACCAAACTGAAATGTGTACCGCTAATTGTTGCACTTGAAAGCACTCTATACTGCGGAACACTCAGCTGTCTGACTCTGCTGTAACTTTCCTGTCTCTCCTTCACCCCGTCTCTCTTTTCTTTCTTTTTTTTTTCTTCTTCTTCAAAATAGCAGATTCTAAGTCTGGCACTGCAGTGATAGAAAGCCAACAGTCCAAGATTGAACCGGAATGAACCCGAACGTGACGATTACATTTATGACATTTCAGAAGTTCATCTGGATGGAAAAATTCTATGCAGCACAAATTATTACTAATATAACTTCAAAAGAGACATTCCTATAGATAGACCATAACACTTATTTTCCTTTCTTTTCAATATATGACAGATCTAAGGCCATTATCGCTTATACCTCTGTTAAATGGATTTCTGAGAATAAAATAATCCAAAATAATTCAAACGTTGTAATTATAGCCATTTAACATTTTATTTTAAAGCCAACCTTTCCAACTTATCCTATTAAATAAATAATAAAATTAGTTTAAAAATGTCTCTTTGCTTAATTTTTCACATTATTTTAGGTTGTTATATTAATAAAAGTGCTCAAATAAAGAGCCTAACGCTACTATTAATCGATTATTATTATTATTAGTAGATTATTATTATCAAAAAAGCTACAAATACAAATGCATGTACAACTGTTAATCCCCAAATAATTTATTCTTTACCTCCAAAAGAATCACTCAAAATCATCTACATATATCCTTTGAAATAAGACAAAACACAATGATTGTGTTGCAAATATCTAAGCGATAGCCTACATCTTCATAAGATCATAAATCAGTGCATCAGATATAATGGCTAAAGCAAGCCCAAGTAGTCTAAAACGAACAGTGTACTGTTTTTGATATGGTAAATCCTGGTTTAGATGCATGCAAAGTGAACATTAACCAATGCAAATGAACATACATCGCTGATTTGATGTATGCACTTGATTTCTAATTGAAATACACTCTTCACTGGTTTCCTTGGCTGAACCCCAAGTGTTTATTTGTGTCCTTGGTTTATAACCTTGCGTAACTAACTTCTATCAAAGATGTCCTTCCCTCGGACAATTAAAAGCCGAGTTTTAAATAAAATGAAAATGCTTCAAGGAGACAATAATGCACAGGGAATACAAATGCAATTTCCATTTCAGAGGTGGCAACTTCAATGGCATGTGCACAATTTACAATATTAACTTTGTTGTGCACATGACAAATGTGTACGTCCTTCACT
Organism: Sinocyclocheilus grahami; assembly: GCF_001515645.1. Lineage (NCBI taxonomy): Eukaryota > Metazoa > Chordata > Actinopteri > Cypriniformes > Cyprinidae > Sinocyclocheilus > Sinocyclocheilus grahami. The sequence goes on from NW_015505844.1 coordinate 192,008, forward strand.
TTGATATCATTAACATCAAGGGGTCAAGGTTTGGCTGGTTAGCATGTCCCCATTATCCACTGCTGGTTGATGCCGTAACTGCACCATCTGGCAGCAAAGAACTACCAGACAGCTCTCACACCAGGTACTGTAGACCTATTATGTGAAATCTAAAAAAAAATAATAATAATAATAATAAAAAATAATAATAATGTTTAAATTATACATTGCATGGATAATTTCATTGGATTATCATTTATAGATTTACATTATTATATTATATTATAATTAAATATTCATAAACGTATATATGCATAATTTTACTAACAGAAGACAGCTGTCTAACTCTTCATAACTCATTAAATATGCATAAATGCTCATTTGCGTGAAAAAAATTGCACTTACAAGTCAATGTTGTTGTTGTTCCACAACACAAGTAATTTCTAAAATATATTAACTCATTCTGATTGCAAAGTTCATTCTCAAATACATAATAAAAGTTAGAACACAGAAAGTTTTTCAAAGTTTGATACCGGGTGATTGGTTCCGTTATAGTCTTTAATTATAGCAATTAGCAATAAATGACAAAATTATTCAAAGCAGCGCACAGATCTAAACATACAAGTCATCCATCAGAATATGCCAGTCATAATATGAACAACAACATTTTGGAAGGGAAAGTTATGATGATTGATGAATCTGTGCACTGTAAACCACAGTTTTTTGACAAAACTTGAGATCTCCAAATGTTTTTAACATTTTTTTTTAAAGGTGAAATATTGTGACAGGAACTATATAACTTGCAAATAAATCAATCAATCAGAAGAGGTGCAGAGGTGGGATATTTTAAAGGCAAGTAATGGTAAGTAATGGCTTAACAAATATCTCACAACCCTTTAGCAACTGCTTAGCAACAGGCCCCAGTTTTATCTTAGAACCAGAACCAAACTCCAACACTGTGGTGGCGAGTTTTGCACCAACAGCCACCAATCAGATTTACTTCAGCAAATGCACAAGTAATTATTTTGCAATTCCGTTTTGTACCATTGCCGGTGTATCCTTTAAGATTCTCTTCGGGGCATGATGGGAAGTGTGATATTGTTCTGTCAGGCTGTCAGTTCTGTTGGTGGCTGGATGCTAAAATGAAACATATGAATCAAAGCGGTCGGGGGTTCAGGAGGATGGATGGCCTTCACTGAAAGTACTTTTCATCGTCTCTCCTGCAGTGACCTGGATGGAAAAGGTAAACCTAATTAAGAGTAAATGTACACCTTCCATGGTCTCATCCAAGAATAATGAAGAAACTGAGCTTTTTCATAAAACTTAAGTTTTATACTGTACAGACCGTATATTCTATTGCCCTACACCAACCCTACCCCTAAACCTACCCCTCACAGGAGACTTTGTGCTATATCAGATTTTCAATACACTCCATTCTGTGTGATTTATAAGTGTTTTGAAAAGTGGGGACATGGGGTAATGTCCTGAAAAGTCACCTTCTCCTTGTAATACCTATCTCATACCTTTGTCATTATACAAATTGATGTCCTCATTTGTCACAAAAACGCGTACACACACACACACACACACACACACACACACACACACTCACAATCACAATCACACACACAATGAAAATTAGAAATGGTGTCTTGGCAACAAACTGAAAAAAACTACATTCAGCAGCCTATGTAGGGTACAGACAGTAAGGTAGCTCACTGGGATGTGAAATAGAGTTGTAGTTAGTCAAATGAGTTGACTTATCAAGCACAATATTACCATTTAACAACCATTCAGAAAAGCCTAACAGCCCCTCTAGCCACATTTTAGCATCAGCCTAGCAACATCAATTGTGGCAGTAAGTGTTACATTTTCTTCCAGTCCCACCCACTTCCTAATATTTTTGTCCCTTCATGGATAAAAGACAAGCTGAAATGAACAAACATAGCGTTTGTGAATGAATGGAGCTGTCAGCCGTATTTAAGAGGAAACCTCCTAAGCGTGAACATCATCTCACTGATTTATCACAACTTTAACAGGATTTAGTTTACTAGACATCCTGCTAAAAACTTGATTAAAGAGAGACTCTTATAACCTTTCTCAAGTCGGCTCCTGCAAAAGCCGCTCGGTGGCAGAGCACAGCGATCTTGGCTTTCCTGAGACTCAAGCACCCACCAGCCAGCTGTTCACACGCCTGCCAAGAATTCTGTTCTTCTCAACATCTGTCTGGTGAATTAAGTAGCACCATGATAGCTGAAGACAATGTTTGTTATCTGTGTTATCCAAGGACGAGCAGCTGGCCGTGGTAAAGCACCATATCTTAAAGTGTAGATATAATCATTGGTGTTGGGCTGTTGACAAAGTCTATCAGCAACTTTGGTCAATCTCCACCAGCTGTCATTGTAATATAATGCTAATGAAAAGTGTCAGTACTATTGTTCGTGGAGAATTAAATTCTGTGAGCGTGTGCATTCTGCATACAGACCATGCTCCATAGAACAACTGAAAAGCTACTGGCAAAGTTTACGGACGTTTCCTAGCACAGTTTGCTTAATTCAAACTGTGCTAAGAACATTTGGGTCAAATAAACTCTAAAATCAAAAGAAAAAACAAAGACATTCCATTTCACTTTAGAAAACTCCACCAATGTTTAATATTATTTGAAACATTGTGGCATACTTTTTTATAATTACAGCCCTTTTTCTCCAATTATCAAAAGATTTAAAGGACAAAGCAATTGCTTGTCACATTGTATTTGGTGTACAACCTTTTGAAAAAATAAAAAATAAAATAAAAACTTCTGGGAGTGCCCCTTTACACACACACACACACACACAGTACGTTTTATAGAACCACATTTTACGTAAAATACATACGAATTATTATGAGATCACGTTGCCTTTACACACACACACACACACACGCACGCACGCACGCACATGCACACAAACACACACACACACACACACTAGTTAACTACCTTAATATTTATAAACATTAGCTTCCTGAATATATGCATTTTAAATTGTAGGTAATTTCCACTTTTTATGCAAATTAAAAATGAGAATTACAAACTAAAAACAACATTTAAAAACAGTTCTGATAAGCATTATGGTCATTTGGGGAAATTGTTTTATATTCACTAGCAATTCTTGTCTTTATCATCCTTTAATTGTCAGGGTCTACAGATTTCAAAATTGGCCATGTAAAATTAAAACCTGTAATGGTAATTAAATAGGATTGGTATGATTCTACATTATTTTGACATTGCACTGACATCTGTTTTAATCACTCTCAACCATTTTATTTATTTTTTCTCATTTGTGACTTGTGGTATTTCAAAGACATACTGATTGGTAATATTATGTTGTAACATGGAAACATAGAAACGCTCATGAGGATAAACACCACAGTATTGTTTTTGCAAGCATTTGGAGCTCATTTTCACATACCTGTAAAATTAATGAAAATTAATGACGTTGTTTATCACTGTCTAACCTGTCAACCATCTTCCTTTTTTCACACCACAGGTGCATCTCAGCATAGAGGAAAAAAAATGTCACGCTCCAGATGTAGTGAAAAATACACTACGCCACTAGAGCAGGACAACCTTTGTGCAAGAAGATAATAAAACTGAAAACAGTCTATAACCCAATCACTCATTTAAAATCCAATTTAATAAGGAAAGGGGAACAAAGTTGGCTTTGGTCCTTGAACATTTTCGTAAAAAATTAATAAACGTATAGTTAGTATCTGATGGGCAGGGGCATTACAAATCCGACATGTTCATTAAAGCAAAAAATGTAGCTCTTTAATGACTCGCTGAGTATGACAATTAAGCTGTGAAGAAAAATGAGATGGGTATGCATGTTTGATTTGCAAAGCATTTTATAAATGCTCGAAATCAAGAGCAGTGAGGACAACTATATACCGCTGTGATAAACTGTCTCTGGTTTAGAGCTCCAAGTCACATAGACAAAAGAGTAGAGCAGCTGACAGGCCAAAGATGATGGACTCTGACCACAATCTTGCCTTCTTGTCAGAACGGAACTGATGACAAGGTCAATACCCATGCCATGCCTCATCTAGCTCACTCTGACATTGAAGAGCCTTCCTACCTGATTTTTTTGCAATTTGGCTCCAGTTTCTCAATTCCCAGCCCATTTGGTGACCGAGACACGGTCGAACCCACAAGCTCAGACATTCTGGGAAAGATTTTCTTGGAGATGGGTGTCTGATTATGTTAAAGAATTTGATGAAAAATGCTGATCTAAGAATCTGTCTGTTCTATATAGTCAGAAGTAAGTGGTGTGTTTAATGTATTTCAAAACCAGTTTTCCAGATGTTGGAACATGGATGCAGAATGTCATTGCATGGTACAACATTGCATTCACTTGAATTAAGGGCCTACGTAAATTTGTCAAATAGAAGAGACTATTTTCATATATTTTACATCTTTGAACAGCATTATTAAACATTCTAGTACCACAATCGTAAGAATGCAAGTTAGTCAGATGCATTCATTACTGTTAATGCAAAAAAACAAAAACAAAAAAAACTTTTTTTTAAACTCGTTTTAAAGTTAGTGTATGTATATATATATATATATATATATATATATAGTCTGTAAAAAAAATCTGTCTGCTGTCCAACTAATAAAACTAGTAAAGGCACATTACAAATCCTAAACTAAAAAAAGCTAATTAACAGTATTCATATACTTAATAATACTAAATATGACTAATAACTAAAGTAACTTGATGCTAAAATAACACCGGCCTCCATCCATCTATACAGTATGGAGTTAAGTGTCTTTTGAATAAGAAAAAAAAAGTCAATTTGTAGTCAAACTATGAGGTAACCGTTAAAGGTTAACCGTATTCATTACTGCATGAACTGACTTTGTAAACAAGACCAGCGCTACATTCATTTTCAGTGACACTCACAATAGACATGTCTGGTTGTTTATGTTGTAAATAACTGTAATACGAGATTTCACATATTATAAATTAAATGGTTTCTATTTTAAGTTTTCTGCTGTTATCTCCCGCTTGATGGGTTCTTGGGGCTTCCGAGGCCTCTGAGGCAACCCCATATACATCTTCTCCTGTTAGCTAGAGTCCCCCTGCAGAGTCGAGGCAAACCTTTCCAGGGTCTTGCAGGCATAGTTTAGCGATCTAGGTCAGCGCCGAGGCTCTTGAGACCACGCTGAGTATGAAAACCCCGGCCTGGCCCTCACATGAATCAACCAAGCCAAGCCTTTTCTTGCCAAAACCAATCCGTTCGGGTATCTGTCTCCTAGCTATCGCTTGTTTGCGTCCAGGCAGGATTCAGACCTCCTTCTTTTGACCAAGTAACTGATATTACTTAGTTTCAAAACCGCTGTGAGATATAGCGACGTTCTTTTCTCTAAAACAGGCAGCTTTAGTGTGGCCGTGTGTCAGGTCTCCTGCTGATTAATCAATGGCCCAGCGAGACTCAGGTTAGCCAACACGTCCATTATTTGGTAAGTGCAGTTGTTGTACCTCTCTGCTGGTTCAATTCCTCACATGGTGACATAAATTATGTTTTCCAAAACCTGGCTAAACAGCATTATGAGGAATCAAGGACAAGTCCTGAATGCAAAATCTTAATTGTTGCAGATAATATATTGTATACTTTTGATCAAATCATTGCTGCATGAGAAAAAATCTAGAATGGACTGCAACAAACACTGAATGAATGAATGAATTCAAGATTAATTTAATTCAAGTCATTATCCATCATAATCCAAAAAAATATATATTTGTAAAATATTATTTTCAAATATTGATTTTACCAAACATATACATTGTCATTTAAAAGTTTGTGGTCAGTAAAATAGAATGAATGAAAATGAATGAATGAATGAATGAATGAATGAAGCAGAACATCTGATTACATCAAAATAGATACGAATTGTTTCTTGAGTAGCAAGCAGCACAGCTGGACAATTGAAAGACATACAAGTATGTTAATTAGCAAGTAAGTTAGTTAGTAAGTAAATAAATAAATAAATAAAGACAAGATTAATTTAATTCAAGTCATTATCCATCATAATCCAAAAAAAAAAATATTTGTAAAATATTATTTTCAAATATTGATTTTACCAAACATATACATTGTCATTTAAAAGTTTGTGGTCAGTAAAATAGAATGAATGAAAATGAATGAATGAATGAATGAATGAATGAATGAAGCAAAACATCTGATTACAACAAAATAGATACGAATTGTTTCTTGAGTAGCAAGCAGCACAGCTGGACAATTGAAAGACATACAAGTATGTTAATTAGCAAGTAAGTTAGTTAGTAAGTAAATAAATAAATAAATAAAGAATGGGCCCAATGAATTTAGATGTACTGATGTAAAAAAAAAAAAAAAAAGAAGAAGAAGAAATTGTAAAATCAGCTTTAAATTAAGTAACTTTTTTCCATCAAAGTGCATGCATCATAATCCTGAATACACTAACTTGTATGCCCCTCTTCAACTGGTGTCTTTGTCCAGCTCTTTGAAAAATGTACAAGAGTTATGAAGGTGAAAAACCTACATGAGTGTCAATCAATACTCATTCATAAGCTCGTCTAAACCACATTGTGAATGTCTTTAAGAGCTCTTTTTTTATTCCATTTACTGAAGATGTTTTGCTTATCAACAAAGCCAAAGATGCAAGAACATTGGTACAAGCTGAAGGGTGGATTTGTAGCCCCAAACCTCTATTCAGAGTTGGTTGTTATAGTTTTACTTTTAATGTTTTCTTCAAAGCTCTCTGGAACGTTTTGACCCCATCGCCCAAAACTGGCCCAAAAAATTGATCCACGACCTTGAAATGCCAGTACAGAGCCAAGTCCTGCTAGCTGAATTGAATGTTCAGTGTTCAACCTGAAGTGCTTGTTTTGTTTCCCAGACAAGTGCAGAGGGGCTCTTCATTGCATCAAACTGACTTAAGTAGGTTCCTTTGTTTGTTATTCTATCCCTCAATTTTTTTGTCTTTGAGCATCTGCACACCAGAAGTTTAAGGTGCATCGATCTCAAAAAGTGAGTGTGCGTCACAGGAAAAACAGAGAGGAAAAACGAGGTCTTTGAACATGACATTCTGTCATGTAGCCAAAAGTCATGAAAAATGTATCTTTGCTGCAATGCATTAGCACACAATGGACTTTATTGACCAATGAGAATTTCAAACAGTTTTACTTATGATTGTGCACAACAGGATTTTCAGCAAAGTTTTGATCAAGTTGATCCTTTAGAGGCCTTAGAAATTAGTGTATTATATAGTGGCTTTATAGGGTTAAGCTGGTCAGTAAAAACTTATCTGGACATGGATAGTACTGTATCAACCCTGAATCAATGTTCTTGTAGATGATGGAAGAGACAGCAGGTAACGACCTGTGAGTCCAAGATTTCTGCAACCTTTGATTTCTGAAACGTCACCTTTATCAATACTGCACCATAAAGAAAAGCCTTTTTTTTTTCCCCCAGCATAAACAGTTGTGTATATGCATTGACGTTTTCTTTAAAAGCACTTTCTTTTTGGGTTTTGACTTTGACCTGCATGTCATTTCTTATTCTAAACCACTGGCTGGGTTTTATTTCCAGGAAGGCGTTCATGGCTCAATTTCTAAGAAAGCTCAGCTGGTAGAGCATAGCGCTGATAATGACAAGGTCATGGGTTTAAATTCCAGTAAACACACATACTGCTAAATTGCATACCTTGAATGCAGTGCAGGTTACCTGTAAACGTCTGACAAATGAAAGAAAATTTAAATTTGTGTCACTTTCCTGTCCATCTTTTCCAAGTAACGCGGGCTACTGGCTGACAGTTAACTGGTGATCCCATTGGAAAGTTGTGCTTTTATGCCTGTAGACCGCCTCTGCCACCCTGCAACTGATGGGTCGACAACAACGAGTGGCAGATGCATTCAATAAAACAGATCCACATGTTTTTTAATAAATTCTACATCAGTGGTTCTCAATTGGTTTTCAGGACTGAAATTTTACATTGGACATCAAATGTCATCAATCCAGCCCAGTACCAGAATGGATAGATAAAAATGAAATGAAATTAAAATAAATAAATAAGCAATTTTTTTTTGCATATACAAAGTCTTTAGGCCCAACTATATGCAGTTGCTATATTGTATATACAGTGGGTACGGAAAGTATTCAGACCCCCTTAAATTTTTCACTCTTTGTTATATTGCAGCCATTTGCTAAAATCATTTAAGTTATTTTTTTTCCTCATTAATGTACACACAGCACCCCATATTGACAGAAAAACACAGAATTGTTGACATTTTTGCAGATTTATTAAAAAAGAAAAACTGAAATATCACATGATCCTAAGTATTCAGACCCTTTGCTGTGACACTCAAATATTTAACTCAGGTGCTGTCCATTTCTTCCGATCATCCTTGAGATGGTTCTACACCCTCATTTGAGTCCAGCTGTGTTTGATTATACTGACTGGACTTGATTAGGAAAGCCACACACCCGTCTATATAAGACCTTACAGCTCACAGTGCATGTCAGAGCAAATGAGAATTATGAGGTCAAAGGAACTGCCTGAAGAGCTCAGAGACAGAATTGTGGCAAGGCACAGATCTGGCCAAGGTTACAAAAAAAATTCTGCTGCACTTAAGGTTCCTAAGAGCACAGCGGCCTCCATAATCCTTAAATGGAAGACATTTGGGACGACCAGAACCCTTCCTAGAGCTGGCCGTCCAGCCAAACTGAGCTATCGGGGGAGAAGAGCCTTGGTGAGAGAGGTAAAGAAGAACCCAAAGATCACTGTGGCTGAGCTCCAGAGATGCAGTCGGGAGATGGGAGAAAGTTGTAGAAAGTCAACCATCACTGCAGCCCTCCACCAGTCGGGGCTTTATGGCAGAGTGGCCCGACGGAAGCCTCTCCTCAGTGCAAGACACATGAAAAAACACCTGAAGGACTCCAAGATGGTGAGAAATAAGATTCTCTGGTCGGATGAGACCAAGATAGAACTTTTTGGCCTTAATTCTAAGCGGTATGTGTGGAGAAAACCAGGCACTGCTCATCACCTGTCCAATACAGTCCCAACAGTGAAGCATGGTGGTGGCAGCATCATGCTGTGGGGGTGTTTTTCAGCTGCAGGGACAGGACGACTGGTTGCAATCAAGGGAAAGATGAATGCGGCCAAGTACAGGGATATCCTAAACGAAAACCTTCTCCAGAGTGCTCAGGACCTCAGACTGGGCCAAAGGTTTACCTTCCAACAAGACAATGACCCTAAGCACACAGCTAAAATAACGAAGGAGTGGCTTCACAACAACTCTGTGACTGTTCTTGAATGGCCCAGCCAGAGCCCTGACTTAAACCAAATTGAGCATCTCTGGAGAGACCTAAAAATGGCTGTCCACCAACGTTTACATCCAACCTGACAGAACTGGAGAGGATCTGCAAGGAAGAATGGCAGAGGATCCCCAAATCCAGATGTGAAAAACTTGTTGCATCGTGAAAAATTTAAGGGGTCTGAATACTTTCCGTACCCACTATATATATATATATATATATATATATATATATATATAAAACTCTCATAATTACAATAGACCTATTTCTAAACATCTCTTGCATTTTGATGATTTGTCTGGGAAGTCAAGTCAATTCCCTGCAAGAAATTGAAGTCAGCACAAACATAACCCGTTTTTTTTTAAAGTAGTCTAGATCATGTTTTCTAAGATGTTGCATTGTTTTGTTCATGGTGAATCGAAGATGATGAAATGTTTTACTAACTTCTACCAATTGGCAGATATATTTGGACTAAATACTGTAGAGAAAAACAAAAAATGCAGCAAGTTTTTTTTTTCTCCTTTTAAAAGTTGATAAGTTTATCATTTCTAACTAAACACAATTATAAGTTTAGCTTCATTTTGTTATTTGCATTAGTTTTTGTATTTACTTGCGGTCCATGATCCTATTGGGACCAGCCCTGCGATCCGAGCCAGATGAGAAACACTTTTCCAGATGATATTCAGATGACTACTTGTATGATTGCAATCCTTCATAGACACCTGGTTAGACATCTGCTTATCTCTTCGCACTACCCAGGGACGTTTCATGCAGTCAACAGCTGGGAGAAGCAGTCAGTTCCAAAGCCACCCGAGAAGAATACTTGTCCTGTTCTCCCAACAAATCACCACCCAGGAGAAGAAACTCGAACATAGTAATAACTCTCTCTGGGGTAAATATACACAAAGCCTGAATGCAAAATGCGAAGCCTGTGAATTCAAAATGAGACTGCACGCCGAACTCGATTTGTCAGTCTCCCAGCGGCCATTGGGAATAAAGAGAGCAGGATACAGTTTAGTCAGTGTGCCACTGATTAACATTCATCAGGATAAAGCCAGCTGTCTCACACTCATCACATGTCGTGGTGAATATGCTCACTGCACAAGCGAACACAATTAAGGTTAATCACAGAGGAACTTTCTGCCAATGAGATCAATGTACATGCAAGAACTTCAACATGCAGGTCTGTGTGTCTTGATACAGGACAAAAAGAGACCCCTGGGTCGTTAAAAGGTATTGTTTTCTGGCATTATTTACTCGCCCTCATGTCGTTTCAGGTCTGTTTGCTGTTACCTTTGAAGAAGAGACTCTTTAACTGCTTTAAAAAAAAGAAGCAGTTATAGTGGTATGTCTGTCAATCGTGAAGAAAAAAAAAAAAGTAATTTTAAAAAGTAAAAGTATCTATTGATCAATCAATTCATCTAGTGTATCCACCCTTCCATCAATCCACCTACTCTATCCAACAATTTATCTACTGTATCTATCTATCAATCCATCTACTGTACCCATCCACTGTATCCATTGATCCATCGACCCATCTACTGTATCCATCTATCTGTCAATCCATTTTTATGGTACCTTTTGTGCTTTTCTTTTTGCCAGAACTGCAATTGTTCAAAATTCCTCATTCAAAGTTATAGCAAACCATTTGAAATAATAACAGGATGTGTAAATTATGGCAGGATTGTGCCCCACCACCACAAGGACAACTAGTTTTCTCCATTTAATATCTATATTTTATTTTATTTGAAATGATGTACCTCTCCAAGGCCTGACACCACACCCACTGCACCAGCACTCAAATTCATAGGGCCCAGGACAAAATTTATGGATGGTCCTGCCTCCCCATGGCCCAACAATAGGCTGTACCATTGAGGACCTTGGTGGACCATTCCTTCCTCTGCCTGCCTCATAAACAAACATGCAAGTGGCCAGGGATATGTAAAACGGTGTGAATCGAATTCTGAAGAAATCTACAGAGCTTTATGTGCAGGAGTTTTTTTTTTTTTTTCGCTACAATGCATTTATATAATGTTCAGGTAGTTTGAAATCAATTTCACAGTTAAATAAGTTCTAACAGATTAAACATTTACTCTCACATTAATAGACAATTCATAATGCAAACCTCAACACAGACTCATTTGCAGATGGGTATTTAGAAGTAACTAGCATTACATTGTGCTTTATGTACTGAGGAAGCACAGCAAAGGAATAAATACGGTCCTAAATTCACTTATGATGATTCAGCTGACATTCCGTGATACATTAGGTACAACATAAGATAATTATTTTGCACTTGTAGTGCATGAAGAGATGACTCGATCTTTTTTCTCACTTAGTTTGCTTTCTCAGCAAACCACGTCATGTTATTATACATGCATTCGTGCAGGATAAAACTTTAACGCAATGTTCTCAGAGGGCCACAGCTCTTAGATACATGCTGTGTGAAAATCCAAACATGAAAGAACTAGAAAGAGATCTATAAATGCCTCACGTCATTATGAATTTAGCTGTTTACGTGGCTGATATTCCATGAGAAATTATTTGCAGACGTCAGTGTAACAGTTATTATTGCGCCTTTCTAGATTTTATCTCAAAAGTGGGTCAATATATGCTAAGATATCCAAGGTTTATTTAAAGAACAAACAGTTTTGATGCTGTCAAGGGAAACCCAGAGGCAATGGAAAATGCAGAGGCCATACCTTGACAAGTTTGCTTGAAGCGAACTAGATGTTCCAGGAAACATTTTCACTTAAACTGCTTATTTCAGGGCCATTAATTATTCCTGACAAATAACTGAAATGCAATGCAAATAATATAAAAAAA
>NW_015505844.1:205181-209348 GCF_001515645.1 Sinocyclocheilus grahami
TACTTGTATGATTGCAATCCTTCATAGACACCTGGTTAGACATCTGCTTATCTCTTCGCACTACCCAGGGACGTTTCATGCAGTCAACAGCTGGGAGAAGCAGTCAGTTCCAAAGCCACCCGAGAAGAATACTTGTCCTGTTCTCCCAACAAATCACCACCCAGGAGAAGAAACTCGAACATAGTAATAACTCTCTCTGGGGTAAATATACACAAAGCCTGAATGCAAAATGCGAAGCCTGTGAATTCAAAATGAGACTGCACGCCGAACTCGATTTGTCAGTCTCCCAGCGGCCATTGGGAATAAAGAGAGCAGGATACAGTTTAGTCAGTGTGCCACTGATTAACATTCATCAGGATAAAGCCAGCTGTCTCACACTCATCACATGTCGTGGTGAATATGCTCACTGCACAAGCGAACACAATTAAGGTTAATCACAGAGGAACTTTCTGCCAATGAGATCAATGTACATGCAAGAACTTCAACATGCAGGTCTGTGTGTCTTGATACAGGACAAAAAGAGACCCCTGGGTCGTTAAAAGGTATTGTTTTCTGGCATTATTTACTCGCCCTCATGTCGTTTCAGGTCTGTTTGCTGTTACCTTTGAAGAAGAGACTCTTTAACTGCTTTAAAAAAAAGAAGCAGTTATAGTGGTATGTCTGTCAATCGTGAAGAAAAAAAAAAAGTAATTTTAAAAAGTAAAAGTATCTATTGATCAATCAATTCATCTAGTGTATCCACCCTTCCATCAATCCACCTACTCTATCCAACAATTTATCTACTGTATCTATCTATCAATCCATCTACTGTACCCATCCACTGTATCCATTGATCCATCGACCCATCTACTGTATCCATCTATCTGTCAATCCATTTTTATGGTACCTTTTGTGCTTTTCTTTTTGCCAGAACTGCAATTGTTCAAAATTCCTCATTCAAAGTTATAGCAAACCATTTGAAATAATAACAGGATGTGTAAATTATGGCAGGATTGTGCCCCACCACCACAAGGACAACTAGTTTTCTCCATTTAATATCTATATTTTATTTTATTTGAAATGATGTACCTCTCCAAGGCCTGACACCACACCCACTGCACCAGCACTCAAATTCATAGGGCCCAGGACAAAATTTATGGATGGTCCTGCCTCCCCATGGCCCAACAATAGGCTGTACCATTGAGGACCTTGGTGGACCATTCCTTCCTCTGCCTGCCTCATAAACAAACATGCAAGTGGCCAGGGATATGTAAAACGGTGTGAATCGAATTCTGAAGAAATCTACAGAGCTTTATGTGCAGGAGTTTTTTTTTTTTTTTCGCTACAATGCATTTATATAATGTTCAGGTAGTTTGAAATCAATTTCACAGTTAAATAAGTTCTAACAGATTAAACATTTACTCTCACATTAATAGACAATTCATAATGCAAACCTCAACACAGACTCATTTGCAGATGGGTATTTAGAAGTAACTAGCATTACATTGTGGTTTATGTACTGAGGAAGCACAGCAAAGGAATAAATACGGTCCTAAATTCACTTATGATGATTCAGCTGACATTCCGTGATACATTAGGTACAACATAAGATAATTATTTTGCACTTGTAGTGCATGAAGAGATGACTCGATCTTTTTTCTCACTTAGTTTGCTTTCTCAGCAAACCACGTCATGTTATTATACATGCATTCGTGCAGGATAAAACTTTAACGCAATGTTCTCAGAGGGCCACAGCTCTTAGATACATGCTGTGTGAAAATCCAAACATGAAAGAACTAGAAAGAGATCTATAAATGCCTCACGTCATTATGAATTTAGCTGTTTACGTGGCTGATATTCCATGAGAAATTATTTGCAGACGTCAGTGTAACAGTTATTATTGCGCCTTTCTAGATTTTATCTCAAAAGTGGGTCAATATATGCTAAGATATCCAAGGTTTATTTAAAGAACAAACAGTTTTGATGCTGTCAAGGGAAACCCAGAGGCAATGGAAAATGCAGAGGCCATACCTTGACAAGTTTGCTTGAAGCGAACTAGATGTTCCAGGAAACATTTTCACTTAAACTGCTTATTTCAGGGCCATTAATTATTCCTGACAAATAACTGAAATGCAATGCAAATAATATAAAAAAAATAAATGTCCCCCTAAATTACTGTAATTTCTCTGAATGTCAAGTACACAATGACACTTTCAAAATTATACCTTATTTTATGCTCATAATTTCATAGGCATGGCAATACATTTGAATTTGGGGGGAACATGTAATTTCAAGTACTAATTTCGGATGAGAGCAAAATTCTGTCAAAAGTACATCCGTGAAACAAAAAATTGCTTAACCTTGTATAACTTAACACAAATGTTAACTTTTCAATGGTAACATTGACTTTGATCGATGGATGATTTCAGGGTAGTTCTTTTCAGAAATGATTTTGATGATGTTAAGATGAAATCACACTGGCTTGCAGCTTCTACAGAAGCAAATATCATCACTTAACATCCTCAGAACTCACAGAAGGTCTGTCTAGAAGGGTTTATATGCTATCACTAAAATCTGTTTTTCTCCCTATGGAGAAAATGAATGGGATTTATACTCCCAGAACCCGACTGTTTCCCTCTACTAGCTTTGAATTTCAATTCCCCCCCTCAGAAAAGACATTTTCTTCGACCTTATGCGCTTCCCCTATTTAATGAGTCATGATGTAAACAATGGGAAATGTTTGAAAATGAAAGATGATATTAAAGAGGCGATGTGGGGCGCAGGGGGTCAGTGTTCGGATATGATTCTGGTTCAATTACTTGAAACATACTGACTGATAAAAGAGCAATAATACGCCCATTGTTTCCCTTTCTTCCTTCAAGGCTGTGAGATCCATTGAGAAGTGAAGCCAAGGTGTCTGGGGAGAGAGCCCAATGGACAGTTAAAAGTTTAATTAAAAGCCAAATGGATTGCCAACAAACAGACATTCAGCTTTCATTAGCTTTCGTCTGGCCCTCATCAAGCAGATGATTGAGGCAAGTCTTGGGCTAAAGAACGGGACATAACCGCTCTTGCTGGCACGACTCCACTCAGAACAGCAGAGTAATTTTTACTAACGACTGTGACATAGAATTAGAAATCATTTAGAGTACACATTAGGAAAGCACAGAACAGCATGCTTTTAAAGTTAATGACGACACACACTCTGCATTTCACCTCTGCAAAGAGGTAAAAACTTTTTTGTGGAACTCTAGATACACGTTACATTAAAATGTTGGTCCAGTGTAAATTATCTAGAGAAAATGTAAATGCTGCTAGCCCATGTAAAACTGATAACATGCAACAGCGGAAATATTTAACCTAATACTGTATTGAAAAATGGATGGATGGATGAATGGATGGATAGATATAGATAGATACAACTTGGCTTATGCATTATGGTTTATTGTGCATTATGGTAGTAAGAATTTGAGTAAATTGTAGTTCCCCAAAAGGTTTCATTGCATTGAAGCATTTTATCGTCTTGTGTGAGATTCACCCAAACAATGAATGTCTTAGTAAATTAGCCACTTAGACCCAAACATAGCCTACTCCATGCAAGTATGTGAACACTTTCAGACACTTCTACTATGCTTGTTGCATTGCATAATGGGTCAGACTGCAATTTGTAACCCAAGTATGTTTTATGCATTTTCAGAGTTGCTGCAATAGTACTTAGAGTTAAGGGTTTGAAAACTTCCCTAATCCTATGTATGAGCCTTAGCAAACAGCACTAATCAAATCTGAGACCTAAAATGCCTCAGTTCTTTACATTTCAGATATACTGTAAATCCAGGAGTTAGTTTTGGCTCTTTCATAAGTTCTTCTCTTTTGAATAAAAAGAAAAGTGCACTAAACCTTCAAGTTGTCGTTGACTACCTTCATTCAACTTCGAGACACCTCTCCTGTTCAATCTCAGATTAGATTGCAGACATTGTTGTAAAACCAGACACCGTCTTAATGGAAGATTGTGGTCACAAATGGCCAGTTCTTCCCCAATAACCTAAGGTGCACTTTCATTACGTGAGGATTACTCATTTATAGAGGAGCGTGTATTTCAGAGGGCAGACTTTTGGTTTGTATGTGTGTTCCCACAGCATGTCCCAATTGAATCTCAGGCTACCAGTAAGATTATGAAATATATATATA
>NW_015505844.1:210821-211809 GCF_001515645.1 Sinocyclocheilus grahami
GTCTTTGACCCATTTATAATTTTCGCTCATTTTCACCAGCGATAGCCAAAAAAGCTGGAGGGCTTGTGAAGATTGGACATTGAAGTAAAATTATGTTGACAAACCTCATCGGATTTTGCCCATAAACACAGCATTTAACTTTTAGCAAGGTCACGACAAAAATCTTTGAGAGATGCTTATGGGTAGATTCCCAAGCATAACCATGAGGCACATTAACACATGACAGTACATTTTCAACCCTTCACCTCTAATCAATCAGAATATGCCTCACCCGACCCCTAATGACACCGAGGACAGCGGGGACAGTCTTTGGTAGCCCGTATGGCATTAAATCAAGCTTAGACGGCATTGGGCTGGACTACGGCCTTGTAAAAAGCTCAACGACCGCTCTTGAACCTGCAGACGGCAGACACCGCTTGTGGCGGTCTGGCCTGGGGAAACAGGTGGTCCTAATGCATAAATCTTTGGCCAGTCATGTATCCACGGCTAAGCAATCAATCACACAGGATATGGTGTCCCGATGCTATCAGCGAAAAAATGAAGAGAGCACAGTGTTTTTTTGCTTGTTTGTTTGTTTGTTTTTTATCACCAACAGCAGTCATTCTCAACACACATTCTCAACACTTTTACAGTAAAATAAACATCATACGATAATGACGCATTTAAAAATTTGTAATTGGGGGAAAATGTATGCATTTATTTATTAAATACATGATACTGAATTTACATTTGTGCAACAATGCAAAATGCAATGCATGAAGACTATAACTTGGTTAGCTGCTAGTGTATTATGCACACCAAATCAGTTTGGCAAATATTCAGAGAGAAGAAGAAGAAGAAGAAAAAAGAGGATCCCTCTGCCTTTTTACATATTTCAGCCCATAAGCCCTGGCAGGTCACGATAAATGACCATTTTGATGCTCAAGGGAGTCTTTTAAGTTAAAAAATGAAATTCAAACAGCTTCTTTTAATGGCCTCGAGACTATGA
>NW_015505844.1:212348-213298 GCF_001515645.1 Sinocyclocheilus grahami
AGGAGACATGCAAAATGTGCAGCGTTGGGGTGCCTCCAGGACCAGTGTTGGGAACCACTGCTCTAATGTATACATAAAATGCATACAAATGCACAAGAAAACTAATAAAAATCCACAATAAGATAAATGAATAAATGCTTAAATAATGTGAATTCATCTGAATCTACCTGAATAACACCACAACTGGTCTGGTTTAATGGTGCAGACAAGGAAACTAAACATGGAGAGAAAAAAAAAATCACTGTCACACCTGTCACAAAAGCTTAACAGTACATCTTTGCACTTTAGTCGGTACACATGGTATCTAAATGGTACATATTAGCACTTTACAGTCGGCAGTCGTTGCCTAATCGTTAGAGAGTCAGGCACGTATCCCAAAGGTCACAAGTTCGAGTCTCAGTACAGGCAGAAATTGTAGGTGGAGGGAGTGAATGTACAGTGCTCTTTTCCACCTTCAATGCCCACAACTGAGGTACCCTTGCAAAAACAGCTGCCCACTGCTCTGGGCGTTTGTTCACTACTCACTGCTGTGTGTGCCCACTTGCATGGGCTAAATGCAGAGCACAAATTCCGAGTATGGGATGCCATACTCAGCCACATGTCACAACACTTCCCTTGACTTTAAAAGTACATATTATCACCTTCTGAAAGGGTACCGCGACAGTTGTGCACCTTTATTTCTTTTTTTTTTTTCTGAGACTGCCAGTGCAACATAAGAACACGCTTTATGCATGCCCAACAGGAGTGTGCTTGTAATTTATCGGCCAGGCATTCGTTTGCGCTTGAGTGCTTGCATAGAGTACGTTTAAGTCCTTACAGTGCTTGTATAATTCAGATAAAACTACATTATAACAGACTCATACAACACTGAACAAAATTATAAATGCAACAATTTTGTTTTTTCTCCCATTTTTCATAAGCTGAACTCAAAGATCTAAGACTTTTTCTAT
>NW_015505844.1:214310-238002 GCF_001515645.1 Sinocyclocheilus grahami
CCGGTTGGATGTACTGCCAAATTCTCTGAAAAGCCTTTGGAGATGGCTTATGGTAGATAAATGAACATTCAATTCACGGGCAACAGCTCTGGTGGACATTCCTGCAGTCAGCACGCCAATTGCACGCTCCCTCAAAACTTGCGACATCTGTGGCATTGTGCTTTGTGATAAAACGGCACATTTTAGAGTGGCCTTTTATTGTGGCCAGCCTAAGGCACACCTGTGCAATAATCATGCTGTCTAATCAGCATCTTGATATGCCACACCTGTGAGGTGGATGGATTATCTCTGCAAAGGAGAAGTGCTCACTAACACCGATTTAGAGAGATTTGTGAACAATATTTGAGAGAAACAGGCCTTTTGTGTACACAGAAAAAGTCTTAGATCTTTGAGTTCAGCTCATGAAAAATGGGGGCAAAAACAAAATTGTTGCGTTTATAATTTTGTTCCGAGTATGTCACTTTGAGACAATGAGCCATTACTATGTAAGTCCAGTCATGCAAAAAACATAATAGCCAAAGTGACTTCTTAACAGTCTGTGCTTTACCTCTGTAATTCAATTTAGGAAGCAGCTGATGGATGGACGAATAAAATGTTATTTTGTTTGCCAAGGCTTTAGGGAAAGAGCAAGGTAAGTGATTTACAGTGTACTTGGCTTTAGAGAGAGTTGCTTTCATACTCGTTCCTTTTCAAACACTACAAACGCTGTTATTATTTTAACTGTTGCCAGTGGAAAACAGGAGGCATTCATTCTAACCCGTTGCACTTAGTATATTGTCAATACGGAAAAGATCAAGTGGTAAGCGCTTTATAATACATTAGCGTGCAATATACATTCATGTGGCGGACACGTTATAATATAATTCTGCATTCGAGGCTACTGGATGTTCAAAACATCCTCCTCCACTTACTGTATATGAGAATGCATAACTCTGGAGGGGGAAGAAAAAAAAAATCAGTTTTCCCAAGAGAAAAATGACCAAAGCTGAATTTAAATCTGAATATGTTTGCAATACGACAGCCATCCAGCGCCCTGAAATGAATTGATGTGAAGAGAATCAAATTCTGGAGCAGAAAAAAAAGCATGGCTCCCCCTGCTATACTAGAGAATAGCACAGACCCTATCAAACCTCAGAGAAATCACCCTGACAGGAGAAACACACACACACACACACACACACATACTGCAAACCTCCAGTTCAAAGTGAAACTCAGGCAGAGGCCAGTGAATTTAAACTGGTTCTTTACCTTTCGTCTGCAAAAAGAAGTTCTTAAAAGGAACACATCTCATAAACACCAGCTTTATGAGAGAGAGATGAGTGGCTGACTGCGGATGGATTTGTTTGAGAGCAAATGTAGTATACAACGTTGTGGTATTTCCATCTCTGATAGACAAATTCACTAAACAGCCATGGTACTTCAGTGCAAACCCCTATTTATTATTTATAACTTTACAAAATACTTAATACACTTCACCAGTTGACCAAAATAAAAATTGTATCATTATTTACTCACATCTTTTGGTGAAACAACCTTCACACAGCTACATACAACAGCAACATTTTATCTGGCATGTCAAACTCTAGGAACAAACACAACAAAAAGCACTATAAAAAGACATTCATAAGACTTGCATGCTATATAAAGTCAAATACAATAGCTTTGCGTGTTATCACATGTGAAATGCTACATTTGCTGCTCAAGAAACATTTCTTATTAGTATCACACAAATATATATATATATATATATTTTTTTTTTTTTTTTTTTTTTTTTTTTTTTTGTACTTAAAACACACAGAAGATGCTTCAACAACAGTATGTGAAGATTATTTTTGGCCCAACTGTTATTCATCAAGAATGCAGTAAACTGATAAAAAATGTCAGTAAAGAAATTTGGAATACTACATACTACTAATACTACTATTACTACAACTAACAATAGCAACAACAACAGTATATATATATATATACACTTTAATATTGATAATAATATAAGACATGTTTATTGAGCAGCAAATGTAGCATTTTAGAATGATTTCTGAAGGATCATGTGACACTGAAGACGGGTAACAATGCTGAAAATAATATATATTATAAATTACATTTTAAAGCATATTAGCAGAATTATAAATAAAGTTATAAAGTAGTATATAGTAATAATAATAGTATTATTAATAGTAAAAAATTGCTGTTTTTATCATTTTTTATCAAAAGTTGCAGTCTTAAGATTTCTTTAAAAAAAAAAACAGAAAAAAAGATGATGTTTCAAACAATATGAGGCTGTGTAAATGACAGAAATCACTATCATTAAAAATGTACCCTTGGGAAAACCAGAGAAATCCTCCAAAATGAGACTGACATTTTGATGGTGCAGAATAAAAGTGATGCTTCCTTGTGAGAGCATGTCAAGAAGCTGCCTCTTCCAGTCAATCCAAATAATTGGGCATTGCTTTGTTTGGCTTCCGCAAATAACTACAGCGTTATGAGAGACCACAATGCTGGCTAAATTGCCAGTGACCCAGGTCTAGCTAGAGAGAAGAAAAACTAAAATGATCACTGATGGGAAAAGATTAGATGAAGTCAGGCTTGTTCACTGTACAGCTAAAGCAGTGGAATACAGTAGCTCTCATTTTGACATCCATAATGAACGAAATGGAACTAATGCATCTCGACAGTTGTGATGCTGGTGTGAATATTCCAGAACTTCCTGCTATGTTTGATGAAAACATTGAGAAGAACAGCCTGGAGTATCACGAGTCAATGCACATTTGCAGCATGTGTCAATCAACTGTGTTTGTCATCATGAATGACATATATACATTTATTCATTCATTCATTCTGAAGAATTTAGGTTGGAGCTGACTATGAAAATAATTAAATTGAATAATTGAAATAAATATTTATTTAACATATCTATTGTACTTAAATGTAAATAAATAAATACATAATTCATTCATTCTGAAGCATTTAGGTAGGAGCTGAATATTAAATTAAGTTGAATAATTGAAATAAATATTTATTTAACATATATTCATATATTCACTTAAATATACATAAGTAAATAAATTAACTAATTAATTTAATACATTCATAAATTATTATTATTATTATTATTATTATTATTATTATTATGTGAAGGCACTGAAAAATAATTTATAAAAAAAAAAAAGTTTGAGGCCCTATCTTTTTTTTTTTTGGAAAATAAAATAAAATAAAATAAAATAAAATAAAATAAAATAAAATAAAATAAAATAAAATAAAATAAAATAAAATAAAATAAAATAAAATAAAATAAAATAAAATAAAATAAAATAAAATAAAATAAAATAAAATAAAATAAAATAAAATAAAATAAAATAAAATAAAATAAAATAAAATAAAATAAAATAAAATAAAATAAAATAAAATAAAATAAAATAAAATAAAATAAAATAAAATAAAATAAAATAAAATAAAATAAAATAAAAGCATGCATGCACACACACACACACACACTGTAAATAAATTAAAATAAAAAAAATAAAATAAAATATATTTTTTAATTAAATTAAAAGTTTGGGGTGACTCAGCAGTGTTTAATTGGGCCCAGAGCTAACCGATCCAGATGTATGATGCATTCATCTACTGAGAGCGTTCTCTTTCAAACTTGATCATAAGTCGACGTTACTGCTGGAGCTCAGTGAGCTATTGCCAGAGTCAAACACGCTTTCCCCATAAACTCTGCTCCTTCACGTCAGTCTGAAAGGCTCTAATCAAGGCTGTGACAGCTACTGCATGTATTAAAGAGCTGATATCCGAACGCTTTGGTCTGCATCAAAACATTCCCCGTAGCTGTTCTTTGATATTTTCCCAGAAATGTTCCAGAGTGACCTTGTGATCACTTTTCATCTTTTAGAGTATCAATAATTAGCTTGAGCAAGCTTGAGTCATCGTCAGCACTGCCATTATATCTAATAAACTTCAACTAGAGCGGCAGTAACACTCACCATTGATAACCCTTGCCTCATAAGATGCCAAGGCACCTTCTCAGATGAACTCGCAGAGTCAAATTAGTTACGACATGCACCTCATTTCATTCTGACTCTTGAGTTCAGCCATACTCTTAATTGAAAGCGGCTGTGATTAACATTGGGCTTATGCTGCCTCCAAGTCAGGCCGGGACGAGCGTAATTACGTGATGTGCACAAGTGAACGTCACAGTATCAGAATAAGCAGTGGGAACTCTGAGTTGGGGGCGTGTCAATTCAAAAACAATGCCAGAAGCTGATCTTTTTTGATCGAATTTTGACTTATTTTTGCATGCGTTTTGTGTGTATTTTTGATGGCTGGTTTCAAATTGAGTGTTCTCAGGGTTCCTGCACCAGCCAAGTAAACAGAATGCTAAAAGATGGTTATTTTAGGGCCAGTAATGTTTTAGTAATTCTGATGAGTGTTTTATATATATATAGTGTTGGGCAAGCTACTTGGAGCTAAGCTAACAGTTACTCTTCATTAAAATGAAGCAAACTGTGAAATGTAGCAAACTAAGCTACAGCAACATGGCAAAAGTAGTTTACTACATCTAAGCTATTTAAAAATAAAAATGTATATTGAACCAACATCATATCAAGTCAATGCTCAGTGATCAATAAAACTGTCAGTAAAGCAGATAGACAGGCATAATAGTTCAGTTTAATTGTTTATTCAACAACTGTTCCAAACCAATTTGGCAACAAAAATCAGCATCATGTACGGGGCCGGATTTACCTCATATTGTGACATAGGCAAAATACATCATGTACGGGGCCGGATTTACCTCATATTGTGACATAGGCAAAATACATTTTTGATGTCAGCCGGAAACCTCCTATTGGTAGTTGGTATTGTGGCTTTATTGTCTGCAGAATTTGCAGATACATTTATATAAATGGTATCACTTCACAATAAGTTTCACTGGTTAACTAGTGTAGTTAACATGAACTAAGAATTAACAATTCTTCTGCAGCATTTATTAATGTTAATTTCAGCATGTACTAATGCATTATTAAAATCAAAAGTTGTGTTTGTTAACATTAGTTAATGCACTGTGAACTAACATGAACTACAAATGAATGACTGTATTTTTATTAACTAACATTAACAAAGATTAATATATACTGTAATAAATGTATTGTTCATTGTATGCTCATGTTAGTTAATACATTAGCTAACATTAATGACATCTTATTGTATAGGGTTACCACGTAGATGTATAGGCCTACAAATAACTTAGGCTACATTTATTTGCATCGTTGCATGTGTCATTATATTTTTTAACATTTCACCAAAATCAAGTTCAAGTACGAAGTTTTTGACCAGCGGATGTTTTTCCCCCGTCATTAACACCACATCAAAGGCAGTATGGGCATCGCATTTACATTTTCATGAACTTGCAGGTTATACAGGTTTCTGTCGCTATGTGGGCGCTCAGTTTTTTTTGGCCAAATTATCATATTATAAAATATACAGCGCTTTGCACAAGCTATTTGACTGTGACTTGACAACAAATGCTAAGACACTCTTCTTCGCTTCTCAGATACAAAAAAAAAAAAAAACATTAGCCTTTATAAATATAGTGTTTCGAGTAAAGAAAACGCTGTACTTTTTCAATCAACAGATCTTTATGTACCTCCAGACAAGCTGAGATGCTCCAAACTGCACGCCACACTTCATTCATGAGAGAGGCGGGAGGAATAATGAGGTTTGACTGACAGTTTGAGGAGCCAATGGCGTTACGAGGTTTAGCGGCGGTGGCGTCATTTTTGATCCTTAGAAGTTATATTTCTGATTTGAGTTGAGCTTCAGAATGCTTTGGGTAATGTAGCTTTTGTTGACGCTAAATGATCAGTTATTATTTTTGTATGTTATTTAATGAAAATAATAACTGTAATTGTCTCTGCCAACATACACACACACACACACACACAACACCAGTTTGTCTAATGTACATGTTCTGCATATTCTACATATTCAGTTTTGTTTTTCCACTGCTAAACCGCTCCCAGTCTCTGTCGCCAAGTGAAAGAGAGAGAGAAATAAATACAAAATGACCCAATGCTTCCATTATTTCCCCATCCAAACTCACTTCCTTGAGCTTCAGAATGCTTTGGGTAATGTAGCTTTTGTTGACGCTAAATGATCAGTTATTATTTTTGTATGTTATTTAATGAAAATAATAACTGTAATTGTCTCTGCCAACATACACACACACACACACAACACCAGTTTGTCTAATGTACATGTTCTGCATATTCTACATATTCAGTTTTGTTTTTCCACTGCTAAACCGCTCCCAGTCTCTGTCCAAGTGAAAGAGAGAGAGAAATAAATACAAAATGACCCAATGCTTCCATTATTTCCCCATCCAAACTCACTTCATCACATTGTAAGTACGTCCCAGGAGGACCTGAAGTCAGCATTATAGGGATTTCAAGTATGCTCAGTATTCGGTAGCTTAAATTGCTTTACATTTGCATTTACATGTTCATTTATTCTGTTGGCAGACTCTTTGCTTTATTTAAACAATTCACAAGAAAGTGTTTATAATTTATTGTGTGGGTTACTGCCAGCTGGCAGCTTGGGTACAAATTGTAAAATAAGACCAAAATATGTGGTACTGATACAATTGTGATAATATTGAAGAATAAAGTAAGAATTGAGTTGTACCAGTAGAGTACAGTTTATTGTAATTTAATTAAATTAAATTATGTAATGGTACTACAAGTCAAAACTGAAACTAAATACAATTTATGAAACAGATGCTTATGGATTCTGATTGGATGAATCATGTTTGAAGGCGGAGCTGTGTTGCTTAGCAACTTTAAATAGCTTACAATTATGCTGACAAACTACAAAGTCAGAGTACCAAACGTCACCAAATAATTTGCAAAAATATATATATTTTTTCAAGCATATTTTCCAAACACTAACACTGGTCAACAAACAGATCCCAGGACAAACTCATTCCACTGGCTACGACAATGATGAAATCAAACTATACATGACTTATACAGTAGTTAATGGGGCATAAAAACTGTAATCAATATAGAAATATACTAAACATTGAATTCAGTACCAGAAAAAAAAATAAAAATCTAATAACACACTGTAAAACTGGTAAAAATAAATAAAAAATGAACTGCAAGTGGAAAGAATATAATATAATATAATATAATATAATATAATATAATATAATATAATATAATATAATATAATATAATATAATATAATATAATATAATATAATATAATATAATATAATATAATATAATATAATATAATATAATATAATATAATATAATATAATATAATATAATATAATATAATATAATATAATATAATATAATATAATATAATATAATATAATATAATATAATATAATATAATATAATATAATATAATATAATATAATATAATATAATATAATATAATATAATATATGATTTCAGGATGATTAAAAAAATCCTCTCAATGACTGCATTTTTATGGAAAAATGCATTGTATATATATATACATGTATGTATGTATGTATGTTTTATATATGTATATGTATATATACACTTATATATGTATGTAAACACTTCCACAGCATATGGGATTAATTACCTGTCAAATGAGCACAGGTAGAGTCCTGACCCTTCAATATTTACAGGGCTTGAATAAAAATGTTTTATGAATGAGCTGCCTCTGCTTCTGAAGGTTTAATTGCTTAAGTAAAACATATTAAGCCAGTCATTCATTACTCCCTTCAGAAACCACACGTCTTCCTAGTGTCCTTATCATGTTTTTCCCAAACATGCTTTTTTTTTTTTGATGATTCAAATGCCACAGGGATCCATTGCAGTTCAACCCCGGGAGTTTAGTAATGCTCTTACGTCGTCCTCAAACAGAACCGATAACTCATCTCTCTGCGGCGTTCAAGGACAGATCGTTGTTGTGATTAATAGCAAACCGTAATGAATATTCATTCATTTGCACTATCAGACGTCAGGGCATAGTGGCGTGGAACAGCCAAAACATACAATAAATGTTAGTTGTTAAGATGATTGAGGTGAGAAACAAGCCGCTGGTCCTGAGTGATGTACATGTAATTAGCGATTATGTAATATGCTAAGTGTACAAATAGATTTTAGGAATTAGATTCTGGTTTTCTTCCAGTTAAAGCTGCACTTGCCAATTAAATGCATAATTTAATAATTAAATTCAGAAAACATTTTAAATTATATATGCAAATACATTTTCATCCATCCATTCATTTTTTTTGTTTTTTTTTATCATATCACATTTCATGTCTGACATGTTTTTGTTGTCACTAATAAAATCTGCACATTTTTGACTAAGGCTACATTTATTTGATTAAAATTACAGTAAAACTGTGGAAATATTATTGCAATTTAAAATAATTGTTTTTCAATGTGAATATATTTTAAAATGTAATTTATTCCTGTGATGTAAAGCTGAATTTTCAGCATCGTTACTCCAGTCTCACATGATCCTTTTGAAATCATTCTAATATGCTGATTTTATGCAATCAAGAATCATAATTATCCCAGACTTTTGAATGGTAGTGTATAATAACTCCTTTATATTTGTGTCATGTTGGTCTTTTTTGTAGACGATGCTTTAGAAGCTCTAGGTTGCCTTTCTGGTCAGAGTTTGCAGAAGCAACAGGCAGCAGGAATTTCAAAAGACAAACTCTGAAAACAAAGCAGAAACTACACAGTTGCGCTTGAGGAAAAACATTCATTTTGAGTTTTCTAACGGTGTCATTTAGTCAGTGGGACTCAGTGGCAACTTTGAAGCAGCTTGGGGCTGTTGGACAATAATCATCACTTAGAATTGATAATATGCACCGCATGCAGTTGACATGCACCACAGGCAACCTAGAAATGAAAAGTCTGTCATTGTCTTACCTAAATCTGTCTCGATTCAAATTTGTATGTGGAAAGCCATTGACCAGAAGCTTGGAAAACTGCCTGTCAATATGTTGGCCCGCTGGGCTGTGTCTAGATATTGATATGTTGCTTGGCTTTCAGATTGCTTTCACTTGTTTCACCTAATGCCAGTTTGATAATCTGCAATTGTAACACAGTCTCCTGCAAATAAACAACCTGGAATAGGACAAGACTAATGCTGATCTGCAGGGAAAGCGTGCAGTTTGACTTTGTATGCAAAGACATTGCTATTCAATAACATGTTTTCATGATTCCTGAGACATGGAACAAAACACATCCTATAATTTTGCATGCCATCTGTTTTTAAAGGGGTCATATGATACTGCTAAAAAGTACAGTATTTTGTGTATTTGGTGTAATGCAATGTGTTCATGCAGTTTAAGGTTAAAAAAACACATTGTTTTCCACATACTGTACATTATTGTTTCTCCTCTATGCCCCGCCTTTCTGAAATGCATCGATTTTCACAAAGCTCATCGGTCTGAAAAAGCGAGGTGTGCTGTGATTGGCCAGCTATCCAGTGCGTTGTGATTGGCCGAATACCTTAAGCGTGAGACAGAAATGTTACGGTCCTCAACATATTGTGATGCCCTGTCCGGCCGGAGCGACGAGACAAAAACATGAAAACCCATTATAAACAAGGCATTCGTTGCATCCAGTGGGAACATAATTATGGATTATAATGACGTATACTGTCTTTTTACGCGTTGCGTTGCATCGCGCCGCGTAAACATAAAACCATGTCTGCATTTGTGATCGGAGAAATGACAAACTACAAGCCCTACTCTACACTGCCCAAAAAACTCGCTTTAAATATATAAAATATAAAAGCTCTTTAAATATAAAAAACTTACATACAGTCTTTGAGTCAGAACAGCTGGCATTGTAGTCTACTCTCCTAGGATCAGGAAACAGTCCTCCATAAAATGTGCTGCACACATCTGAAAATTTGGGTTGAAGTGTTCTGGAACAGTGTTGTACACACAACTTAACCACTGATTTCTAGTCGTGTCCTATGGTTCTCATAATTTGGAGGTTACACTTCACAATTCTGACTTTTCTCAGATCTCTATGCTTATATTCCACAATTAAGAATTTTTTTTCTCCGAATTCTACGTTTACATTTACCTTTAGACTTAGTTAAAACTTTGAAATATAAACTTAAAATTCTAAAAGAAAAACATCAGAATTGTGAGCCGTTAACGAAAAATTGTGAGATATAAACTTATATCAAAACCGTGGAATTTTGCGATCATCCTTTTTATTCTGTGGTGGAAACAAGGTTCTGTAGGATATGGTCTCTTTAAAAAGAAAATAAATTGAGTGGTTTTCTTTTCTGTTTGCATGTACTTCCTATCGAAACAGGAAGTTGGAACAGGACACATTGAAGGGCCCATCCTCCTTTTTCTTCATAAAAAGTCAGTTTATATCAGAGCTGTGGACCATGACTCGCTAGTCGCTGGTCTGTGCACAAAAAGCAGGTGTGTGAAACTTCAATATGAAAATGATGTGCAAGTGAAATCTCGTGTTGCAGAGATCGTTCAGGGATTCCCCAGCGCAGATCGTCAGGTTTTACCTTGGCAGCCACTTCAGCGCTGATCTCTTCCTGCGTTTCAGCCAGCCGTTTTTTGGCCAGTTCGGTTCTTCGGTCACAGTCTGCGATGAAAGACTGCAGGTGCTCTGTGGCCTGAGGAGACGCGGCACGATCAGCCATTTATAAGCACATACAGTCAAATTTTTTGGAAGGCCAAAAAAAGTAGTTTCGCTTTCACAACGAAACAGCATCACACACGGCGGCCTACAGTGAGCAGAGGCCGGGGGCTAGCGTGAGGAACGGCCGGAGGGTTAGAGTGAGCTGAGGCATGGGCTTGAGAACGGCGCGGCCGGCGATTTCGACAAAGGAGCGTCCGGAAGGACATGTGACGACTCCGGGCTGGACTCCGCTTCGTCCACGGTGAAAGCTGATCCGGCGATCGACAGCGCAAAGTTGTAGAATTTCCTCAGCAACCAAAGCAGATATCGTCCTCTTTTGGAAGACCAAACAAAGTAGTTTCACTTTCACAACAAAGCACACAGTGCCTTCACGACATGGCGGCTGAAACAACAATACTACAGTGAGAATAAAAGTTACGCCTTCTTTGCGTGAACATTTGGGCGGCATTATGCAAATCTTCCCACATAGTGAGGTAGATATGTGGGGGCGTGTTAGAACGAGCCATTTTAGGTAGGTGTGGCTGACTCTTAACTTTTATAAAGAATATCTCTTTGGATTTGAGACTTTAGTCTTTGCAACTTTACAGATCTTCTTTATGCACCAACAGCTTGTAACAATCCAAAGAGAAAGGAAAAATTGAAATCGCATCATATGACCTCTTTAAACTAACTTTAAACTTTATATTTAATCAGAGATGATCTCTTGAATGTTCAAATGTACAACAAATGCATCTTTTCATTTTCGATTTTACAAAATTATGACATTATTACTCACTACCCCTAAAAACACCTAAGACGGCTTCAGTCTCAAATGAATGAATGAATGAATGAAAACACTGAGATCAAGTTTAAATACTTAAGGTTTAATATTTAAATAAAATATAAGACACAATTATGAGACACAATCAATCTTATTCTTAGCTAACCTGCAACAATATAAAATCAATATAAATGTATTAAAATGTATTGAAGGCTTGGAAACTCACTGTCCAAAAGTGAAATTAACATCCTCTTATTGCTATTTTTTTCTTGTACCTGTCCATGTGGTCATTATTGCTGTGAGCAACTCACACAAACTTCAAAGTCGGTAAATTAAGTGTGTTGCTGATGGTTGTGTCACTCACAGATGCAGTTTCAGATGAAACGCATGAATCTGTGTGTAATTAAAAGAAAGATTCTGGCACTGAGAGCTACATCATAACACAACATATTACAGTTTATCTGCACTGCTGTAGCTAAAATTAGAAAATCATGAAAATATTATTCTGATATAATAAATGGACCATGAATGTTTTTAGCATATTTTACTTTTAATTTGTTTTCCTTCCCGCGGGTCGGACTGAACTGAACTCCTCCACTGTCCACATCTTTGAAATGCCTAGTGTGACGGCTTGTTTAAATGCAATAAAATAATTCATTTTAATAATTTAAGAAATAATGTAATATAAATGAAATAATTATTTGATGAGACATTATTTGAACATTAAATTGTATGAATGCAAACAGATAAATATTTAGTGTTTATGATCATATAAATGTCAAAAGAACAGATTAACTTACTTATACTAAAAGCTAAATCAGCATAACGCAGTTCTCGTTTTTAAATTGATGTGATAAAAAAAATGTCTATTAAATAAATAAATGTAAATTTATTTCAACAGTAGATGCACCCGCCTACATTCACAAAATACACAAAACCCATAAACTATAAATATGCATATTTAAAGGTAGTATTACTTATTCAATGAAAAACAAAAACAAGGTTGTATGAAATGCAACTTATGATCATATAAATGTCAAAAGAACAGATTAACTTACTTCTGTCAGGACCACTATCGTCAGAATGATAGATACTTAGCATAAAGTTTGGTTTGGCGGTATGGTTCTGTTCTGGGCAAAAAACCTCCCTGCCCATCCATGCAGCCTGTCATGAATGAGCAGGGAGAGCAGCAATAATAACCCCCCCAGGGTTAACAGAACAGAACAATGCAGATATCATTAATGTACTCAATGATTTGATGTGATAAAAAAAATGTCTATTAAATAAATAAATGTAAATTTATTTCAACAGTAGATGCACCCGCCTACATTCACAAAATACACAAAACCCATAAACTATAAATATGCATATTTAAAGGTAGTATTACTTATTCAATGAAAAACAAAAACAAGCAAGTCTCTTTTAAAAATAATAATTTGTGAAATCACAGAATAAATGGAACCAAATTATGCTACACATAATTGCTAAAAAAGAAACAAAGGCTAAAGAAAGAACGAAAGAAAGAAAGAAAGAAAGAAAGAAAGGAAGAAACTTGTGACCTCTTGCACTTAAGGCAAGGAATATTCCTCTGAGGGGTTTGAGGCCCCAGAAACTGAAAACATTGGATCACCCCTGACTCACCTACAGAGTTCAACACTGTCACACAGGCTCTTTTTTTTGTACATTTAGGTAATGTTGTGCTTAGACATTTTCTTACACAAAAAAAAAATGCCAGTACATTACAAATAATACAAATTAATTCATTAGTAATTAGCATTAGTTCTCAACACTCATTGGCTCTTACAAATGGCACCAAACGTGTAGAAAAGAAGGAAGCGGACACCATCATGTTTTCCCAACGAATCAAATCTCCACCTAAAGTGTTTCCCCCAAGGGTAGCAAGCAGACTCTTTCAGACACCGACCCTCAAGGTTGTTCAGCTGACTTTTGTGATTAAAAGACATTGTTTGGTAACTCTTAGATTCCTGAACAAGGTCTGCTTTAAATAGTCACCATCTAATGGCAAATCAATAACAGCGGGAGGAATGATTAAGCATTTTTTCAGTGACTAATGACACTCCAAGTCCAGGTTCTTTGGAGCGCTAATGGTTCCAGCATCGGGTTTTGCTAGCAAAATGAATCCAGCCAATTTGTCTGAAACAAAAGGCCAAATTTAACTGGAACATGGGAAACTATTACAGCTCTCAGAAGAGGGAGGGCTGGGTGAAAGGAACACGGATCAAACAGAATACAAAGGGCTTCATCTAAATTCAATTACAAATGGCATCGATTGGCAGATTTGTGCATATCGGTATGCATGGAGCTGTGGTGAGGTCGTAAAATATGCTTTAATTTGTTTGGCTGAGGATACGGAAGGGCATCTGAGCAAATCCTCCCTCTCGCGCGCTCAACATAAATTAACAAATTTACATGTGCTTGAATAGTGTTACGGCGGGGATAAAAAGGTGATTATAGACTGGTGTTCGCTGTTTGCTTGAATACCCATTCATAGAGGTTTGGCATTGAGAATGTTTGAAGCTAATCTTTGCTGAATTCGACCCAACTTTGCGCATTAAACCCGACCGACAAGTGCCACCAGATGTGATCTTCCCATATATAATCAACTAAAAATGTGTAATCCTTCACCTGTGCCACTTACATCCGCCGTACAGTCGAAGAACGGGCTGTATTTATGAACATAACTGAATCTATCTGCATGGATGTAATTTGCTGCAATGCAAACTCGAGAGCTCGGCAATCAGCGTCCTCAATCAATGATTATCCAAGATATTATTCTGACAGACGTTCATTTGTGGAAAATACCAGCACATCAAATGAAGGTCAATGTAACAGAGTTTAAACAAGCAGCTCTGTCTGGATATACTTGCATACACCCATTACCCAATGTTAAAAATGCTAGATCTGTCTTCTGAGATGAAGTGGCAGACGAAAGGACATTTTCCTTTGAGACTAAATATGGAAATGAACTGAAAAAATGATGGGCACTTTTAATTTTGTATTTGAATGTGCTTCACTAAAATGAGAACCATGAGGCCAAACTGTTGCATTGTTTTTTTTTTTTTTGAGTTAAACCCCATTTCATAACATTTGTTTTTGTATGCTAGCTAAATTTGGAAACATTCAACGATCTGTAGAAGCCTCTGAATGATTTCTAGTATAGAAAACAAACAATAAATACATAAATAAATAACACTACTTATCCCAAAGGTTTCCAGGGAAGTTGTAATAGACGCTATTTTCCTCTCTTTGGGTGTCTCTGGGAATTGCATGCGGTGTGTCTAGAATACATTCTCCACCCTCAAGGTTGCTGACGAAAAAAAAGAAAGAAAAAAAGCAGACTGGCTTCCTTTAATAAAATAGATAATTAACTGTTTTTTTTTTTTATTTCTACCCATCCACAATAAATGGCACATGTCTAGAGAATTAATTTAATGAGAAGACAAACGAAATATCATCTCCAAAAGGTTTTGCCTTGTTGCATTTGGCAGTATTGGCAGTCAATCAAAACTGCATTAAATAAAAGACTTTCAGTTTCAGCATACTGGAATTTGCTGTGGAATTTAAACAACCCAATGAAACCATTTTTGTATGCTAGGGAAACATTCAACGATCTGTAGAAGCCTCTGAATGATTTCTAGTATAGAAAACAAACAATAAATACATAAATAAATAACACTACTTATCCCAAAGGTTTCCAGGGAAGTTGTAATAGACGCTATTTTCCTCTCTTTGGGTGTCTCTGGGAATTGCATGCGGTGTGTCTAGAATACATTCTCCACCCTCAAGGTTGCTGACGAAAAAAAAGAAAGAAAAAAAGCAGACTGGCTTCCTTTAATAAAATAGATAATTAACTGTTTTTTTTTTTTATTTCTACCCATCCACAATAAATGGCACATGTCTAGAGAATTAATTTAATGAGAAGACAAACGAAATATCATCTCCAAAAGGTTTTGCCTTGTTGCATTTGGCAGTATTGGCAGTCAATCAAAACTGCATTAAATAAAAGACTTTCAGTTTCAGCATACTGGAATTTGCTGTGGAATTTAAACAACCCAATGAAACCATTTTACAAAGATAATTTGCTAATTAACAGGATTGGGCCTGCTGTACAACAGCTAGCATATATTGTATACTAGACATGGGCCAGGATCTTGATAAAGTTGCAAATCACACACTTAATATCATCTTGTAATTGTACAGCATATCCTAATTAAAAGTTTGTGTCATTACACGAGCTGTGGAATTTACAATCATTTGGGAAAATGATGGTAACACATTACTTAAAGCCTTTGTACATATAATGCATTATTAACAGTATTCATTTTGCTTTTGTAACACACCTTATAATACATTGAATGATCTTAAGAGTATTAACCATAGTTATGATGCATAATAATACTTATCTATTCATTGCCACACAATGCATTAACACACATGACAAATAACCAATTTCAAGGAATCTGCTAATTTTAGAATGCATTTGAACTTTGGTTACAATTCTTTATGAAAGGATATAATGTAAATTATGGAAATCTATACAGTGCATTATACATAAAAGCTTCAAGTGTTACACTAATAATAATAATAATAATAATAGTAATACATTAATTAAATAGGATCAACATGAACTGTTCAAATGAACTGATTCGCTTTAATGAACACTATATGTCAGACAAACATTCTAAGGAATAAACACAGAACTCTTGCAGATTACACAATACCATTTGACCTAAAATGCTACATTTTTATTTATTTTTTATCATGCTATACCGCTAATTGTTACGAAAAGTAGCCTAATTACACTGTTTAACAATGGCACTGCTATTGTCACCCTGCTGAAAAATTTAGATACGTTAGTAATGTCACTATTTTTAGTTAGTTCCTTGACAAAATTGCTACATATAACTTTCTGTTTACTGCTTAGGGGAACTTGTGTTCTTTGAGACATTCTCCGCAATAAATCCCCCGTAAAGCAATGCAAGTGCTATCTATCAGTATCTTCCTATAATATTTTTTGAGAACAGACTATTAGATATACATTCAAACACAATGAGAAGCAAACATCGAGCACAGGTCTGGCAGCCTGTCATATATATCCTGATAAGATCCAGCTACATGAGCAGAGACAGTATGATAGCACTCCCATCTTATGAACATCAACATACACATCAAATTTCCAACACGTCTGACAGCAATGATAATTCCAATATATGCTTTGAAGCAGATCGTATCAAGCTACATAATGAAAGCACCTGACACTACACGCGTAAGGATGATCAAACCACAGATGACGTGCTGTTGATGTTTCTGTGTTTGTGGCGCGACATTTACCAGTCTGTTGTGCATTTCTATTTCTCAGCTGTCTGGACAAATGTGTTCAAACGTAGCGTGCAGCTTTATCTCTGACGTCGCTTCCCTGCCGTACTTCATCACGTCTGTGTGCTGACGCATGATTCATCACGTCCACTCTCATGTACTCTGATAATACTTCAGAACATAAGTCACTGTTTTCTTTCATATAGAGTGGGATGACACAGTGGTTAAAGAAGCCATTCACACAAACATTAAAAAATGTATCTGTATTTATTTATTTTCAGGTGGAGAGCGTTCAAACATAGCGTGCAGCTTTATCTCTGACGTCGCTTCCCTGCCGTACTTCATCACGTCTGTGTGCTGACGCATGATTCATCACGTCCACTCTCATGTACTCTGATAATACTTCAGAACATAAGTCACTGTTTTCTCTCATATAGAGTGGGATGACACAGTGGTTAAAGAAGCCATTCACACAAACATTAAAAAATGTATCTGTATTTATTTATTTTCAGGTGGAGTGCAAACGAAGACATTTCTGTGCTGCTCTTTTCCACACTGTGGCCATAGCTGTCAAGTGCTACAAACAACATCTTAACATTATTAAACATTGAACACGTACATAAATGAAACCAATTGAGTTGTAAATCAGAGTTTCCAACACTACATATGCCAGGCAAGCATTCTGGGACAAATTTAAGTTTAAATCAATATACACCACCAGCTTTTTCTTAAGCTTCTTGAAGTTTGTTAAAGTTAATGGTCACATACTTCGTTGACTCATTAATGTTGAGTGCTGGTTAATTCATGTTCCCTATGGCTTTCACAAACCTGAAAGTCAATCTAATAGAATGCTTTTTTTCTTCTTCTTCTTCTTCTTCTTCTTCTTCTTCTTCTTCTTCTTCATTAAATTACTCTAATTGCCCCTCCCATATTAATAAAAGCCAGGTTGACTATGGTTGAGTTCAGAAGTTAATGATCCATTATTTAGGGGATATGTAATGAGAGCTTAATTAAGTATGTAATGGAAACGCTTTAAAGCAGCGTGTACAGTGCGGCCACACAGATGGCCAAGCAAATGCTAAAATAATGCGTTCTGTTATCGGTTTGGAACAAAATCACAGAGTTCAGCGAATGCATTCACACAGCATGAGTAATGAGGAAACCGCAAACATCAGAAATACATTCTGTGGCATTTTAGCTATTCTTATTATTCATTTCGGCAAGCTGTCAGTTATATAAATCACACTATATAGACCAGGGGTGGGCAAACTTGGCCCTTCCAGGCCACTTTCCTTCAGAGGTTAGCTCCAACCCTAATCAAACACACCTGAACCAGCTAATCATTGTCTTCAAGACTACTAGAAGGCTACAGGCAGGTGAGTCATATCAGGATTGGATCAAATCTCTGCAGGAAAGTGGCCTGGAAGGGCCAAGTTTGCCCATCACTGATATAGACAGTTCCCAGCCCTTGTGTCTTTAAGCAGCCCCATACTCCCCATATAATTCACATAAACTGCATATAGACTTTACATGTTTCATCCACATATGACGGCATGTCAGACATTTAATGAAGTTGGCTAGATTACTCCAATAACGCCACAGCCTGGCCAGGGAAGCACCAGAAAGCTCGCAGCTAGCGTATGTAAATTGGAAACTTCAAATATAGCTTAACTGATGAAGCAATTCTCTCTTCTGGCTGTTCTTTGGCCTGATCTGTCAGTCAGCGTCAGTTAGCCATGCGTCGGATTGATGGTTACTGTTCAGGGCGACTGAATTCCCTGTATGACAAAATAATGAAAAAAAGACGTATGGTTAAAGTTCAATGGGGGACCTGGGGGCTTTCATGCCTGACAAACATATTATTTGCTTGATAAACTGACAAGGCCAGAATACAAAAGAGTTGAGTGGGCATGTAACCTTTACTGGAATGTAAAAAAAAGACCCAAATAACAATCTGGGAAGTCTGTAGCATGCATGGTTTCTGACTGGACACTGTGCCATTTCTGGCCCCCTTTCAGTTTTGTAACAGAAGATCAGTGCTAGGAGTAACTAACTAAATGTAGCACTATTTTTGTTTTTAACAGTGTGAGTAATTGTGATTATTATGATCATTCACCCTTAAGTATAGCTTCAGTGTGGTTAGCTCATTTTTGTTAGTGACTTTCAAAAGAGTAGATTGACTATAGATTAACTATAAATCATTGGTGGCTTGCTGCTGGGCAATTTACAGTTTGGAAGTAGCTTCGACCATGCAGATTACTTTTAGACCCTGCAAATGAGTGCAATTCATATGTAAAATTGCATTATCCATATAGAAATCTTTGAATTGCACATTACGTTTGCTCTCATGCATAGCTCCTCGATAGTTGGGATATTAGGTCATTTTATCGCCCGTGTCTAGGAAGAACTGGAACTGGAACGATCGAGTCTTCTTTAAAATGCCCATTTTCGAGTCATATTTAAAAGGACCATTTTCAGGCCGTCCTCTGTAATAAATTCCGATTCGGAAATGGCTTCATAAATAAACCTGAATTAGTTTGAAATTGCCCATTTTCACAAGGCCAATTGGAAAATAACCCCCCTCATCTCCGTTTCCATCCACTACTATGCCTCTTTGGAAAATCCACAGAATAAGATTGCACATTAGGCCATTTTGTAGCAGAGTCCGGCGAGTGAAAGGAAGCAGAAATGCAAAGCTCACATCATGTACGCTGATTTGGTGAGTAGAGAGCTGAATTTTGATAACTCTGGGATTTTCAAATGTATCACAGTGTCCTTTCAAGGCTTTATAGACAGAAAAGGGCTTACACAAGCAATTTCATTCATTAGTGTCTGGACATGGGCTGCTGCCCTCCATCGCCTTTGCCTCGCTGGTCTGAGTGTGTCGCTTACTTAGAAAGTACAGAATGACTTCCAAAAATCAGTCCAGGTTTAATTGTGCAGGGCTAATTAAAAGAATCGTTCAGGCAAATATGAAAATTCAGACATTATTTTCTCTCTCTTCATGACGTGTGAAACCCGTATGTTGCTGTTAGACACAAGACATGGGCATTGTCACACTCGCTTCTGTACAACGACAGTTCATGGACAGTGTGCAAGGTTTTCAAGCTGCAAAAAGACAAAATAAACACTATTATGGCAAGACACATCAGGTGAAGAGGCTAGATGATTTAACTAGTATTACCATATTTCCCCAGTGAATTAATCACAGTATATTAAGACAAGGGTTTTGTATTACAAAAACATTTAGCGTTGCTGTTAGACACAAGACATGGGCATTGTCACACTCGCTTCTGTACAACAGTTCATGGACAGTGTGCAAGGTTTTCAAGCTGCAAAAAGACAAAATAAACACTATTATGGCAAGACACATCAGGTGAAGAGGCTAGATGATTTAACTAGTATTACCATATTTCCCCAGTGAATTAATCACAGTATATTAAGACAAGGGTTTTGTATTACAAAAACATTTAGAATTTTTGTGTTTAAATAAGCAAATGATGAGTAACAATTAAATATGTACACATTTGAATGCATTCCCAAAAATAGAAATGTAAATCTTGGTTAAAGCCTTAGTAAGGGTTTTTACAGAGGAGATTTTGGGTGACTCTATTTTCTGATTTATGAAATGATAAAAATTTTAATAGCTGGGGGGGGGGCTTTTGGCTCAGTGCAGGGTGGAATTAATTTTAAGAAAACAACCTTTAAATATATGCGTTGTAAAAGTCACATTAGTGTTAATATCACAGATGAAGTGTAATAAAATAACCATTTTGCTTTTTCTGGAAAAATACATACCATGGAAGCAAAATCCCAAAATTGACCAGTGCATGAAAAAAAATAAAATAAAAACAATCAACTTACATTAGTTTGCACACTGTGATCTGAATTCTAAATCGACTCCTCGTCATGTCCTGAAATGTTTGACATCATAATGACATTGGTTCACAACATGCTAGTTGGAAAAATGAGAATGTGATTTGTAGCAGAAAGATTTTCCATGAAGACAACTTAAATTGCAGGCTGTCCCTTACACACATATTTTGTCCATTTTAAAGCATGTACAGCCATGGTCAGGCGTTATGAAATTTTGCTTGGAAAAGAGATGCGTTAAGATCCTTCTTTTTTGATTCCTTCTGTTTTTGATTTCAGATAGTGGTGTTTTGAAAAACACCAGAACGCTTAAAATAACTTCCAAAGTCAAATTTCTCAAAGTCAAATAACTGAAACTCTGCTTCTATGCCGATACATTTACTGAACATTGTCTGTGCTGTTAAATTATGAAACCGATTAGCTCAAGGGAAACTCTGCGATCTACTGTCAGCTTAAAATGTGGAAATCTCTGTGTATGATTAAAGGACTGGTAATGCGTATGAACATTATTTTATCAATTACAGCTACTTTAAATTGTGGATGTTTCCCAGCCTCAAAAAAAGCTTGTATTGAGATAAACTGTTCTTCAAGGTACATGACTCAAGTGTTTTGGGAAATGCATCATCTGCTTCAGAGTGTGACCGAATAAGCAGTAGACGTGCTCCTAAAATAGTAGCAAGCTACTTGAGGACCTATCGCGGTTATATTTATTGCAAGTTATATGTGACGATATAGTGCTGGCCAGTAAATGGGTTTCTGTATAAGGCATAATCAAGGTTGATCAAGGCTTGCTGGAGTGGCCAGGAAAAGTTGTTTAGGATGCAAGAAAAGTATGTTGTAAATGTCATCAATTTTAATCAAGATCAAAGTGCCCTAGAAAGAAAACAATCAAAGCAAAAGGAAGAAGGCTTCCTGTATCCCGCAGCAGCAGGATAACAGAGTCCTCAACAACCCTGGGCAATGAAGCGCCTAGAAAGAAACATTGTCTTTTACAAGTTTTTATTTTATTTATGTTGTATTCTTTTTTTTGTATCATAAACAGCCACAACCAGGACTACGCTTAGTTTATATTCTATAGATCACTGGTCCAAAATCATGCTGCATACATTGAAACACTTTTTTTTTTTTTTTTTTACTTCTGTGATGTGACATTTTCATGTTTAGATGTTCAGCGGTCACCCA
Source organism: Sinocyclocheilus grahami (assembly GCF_001515645.1). Classification (NCBI taxonomy): domain Eukaryota; kingdom Metazoa; phylum Chordata; class Actinopteri; order Cypriniformes; family Cyprinidae; genus Sinocyclocheilus; species Sinocyclocheilus grahami. The sequence goes on from NW_015505844.1 coordinate 236,147, forward strand.
TATATGTTACCCTGAAGCACAAAAGCAGTTTTAAGTCGCTGGGGTATATTTGTAGCAATGGCCAAAAATACATTGTATGGGTCAAAATTATAGATTTTTCTTTTATGCCAAAAATCATTAGGACATTAAGTAAAGATCATGTTCCATGAAGATATTTTGTAAATGTCCTACCATAAATATATCAAAACTTAATTTTTGATTAGTAATATGCATTGCTAAGAACTTAATTTAGACAATTTTAAAGGCGATTTTCTCAAATTTTTGTTTTGTTGTTGTTGCCCCTCAGATGTATCATTTAATTAATTTGGTAACAAAAACATGAACATTGTATATATATACGTATATTTTTTTACATAAAATGTGATTGTTTTTATTAGTTCAAAGTGCATTAGCTAATGTTCACAGGTGCATTTGAAAAAAAATAAAATAATAATAATAAAATATATATATATATGAGACCTCATAATATACATACAGTACATACATATATATATATATATATATATATACAGTGGGTACGGAATGTGACCCAAAAACTGTGCTTTCAATGAGAATTTCCCATTTCTGGTGAAAACGTTACATTTTAATGAGAATGAGCCAGTTTGTTTAGAAGGTGTTCAATATGTATCAATTACGATAACAGTTTTAACGATATGAAAGCTGACATTGAGTATATAACTCATTTCGCAAAAATCTAACCAAAACATGTTCACACTACATAATGTAGCCTAGTATGCCGTTAAAATGACCCCAAAATGTAATATGAGGTCGGGAAAAATGCCCATGTGTGAGATTTTGTCTTATATTTCTATATGATAAAGTTAGCCAATATCATGTGAACAAGCGCTGCTTTTATCAAAAATCAACACGATTGCAAATGTGATTTTTATAAGAGTTCAGTAAACAAGTTCATATTTTGTTTCATTTTAGACACAATATTGTCTTTTTGCTGTTGTGCATCAGAGCAACACACAGTTGTTTCTTATTCCCCAGCATTTTTTAACAAATCAATGTTTCATTTGCTTTGTTCCTGAATGAATCAGCTGAATGACTGATTCAATGACTCACTCATTAAGACAGTGACTTTCCGCCACCTACTGACAGTTTTAGATTCATATGCAAAGTATAATTTATTTATTTAAATGAATCATACAAATATGAATTTTAAATGGTAATCTCATAGCGTTAACTATGCAATTGTAATGGCAGTGCAAATACTTCTAAATGTTGCTTTAGATGCAGCAGCCAAGCAATGCAAAAACACACTCTGCATAATATTGTTAATTTTGAAGGCAATGCACAAATGTATTCTGACAACACATTTTGATTAAACACCTTGAGCTATGTATGTAGCTTTGGATATAACAGTCTACCAAGTGCATACATGCAAATATTATTGAACGTAGTTCGATGTTTTATCTAGATCCTGATAAATGATGCATTGCACTGCTGTAATTAATATACAACCCCTTTCTCCTTCAGAATACATGTTCAGTGCCTAAATAACTGATTTGTGGTCAAAATAGATGAACATTTTATTTTAAACAGCAATACATCCTAGATAAAGTCAGATCGATTAACAACACAGCCAGTCTGTGACCTGCAGTGATAAAACTGATGTTAGAATGAACAGGGCATATAGACAAACATCTAGTAAATACAACATAATGTTATAAAGCAATCTAGCCTCATAGATCCTTCAAAAATGTCCAACGTTTTACATGTTTATTATGATCAAAGGGTGTCATTTTTATTGCATGTGCCCATGGCAGTAAATTAGTCATCAAAAAAGGCAAACATCTAAGCAAACAAATGCTTTTCCCATGCATGTTTTTCACAGATCTTTTGCCATGAAG
>NW_015505844.1:238012-247329 GCF_001515645.1 Sinocyclocheilus grahami
GTCTGAATACTTTCCGTACCCACTGTATATATTTTTTTTTTTTTAGTAGTAATGGAAATGAACAAGTAGACCCTTTCCAGATTCGAATGATGTATTATTTTTATCTGTACAATCAAAAATGTTTTAATGAATGATAATTTAAGTTATTTGCTGTGTTATCAGGAAAAATGCCACTGAATGCCCCGATGCATTTGCTGACCTCAGAGTGTTAAGTAAGAAATGTTAGTTTAGGTTAATGTACTTAACTAGGTTTAATTTGTCAACATCAAGCATTAAAATAAAACAAAATACAAAATAAAATAAAATAGCTTGTGACACCATCTGTAAAGGTAATTTGTTTCAGATGAGATGCAATATGACATTTTCGTTGTAATAAACATGTATCTATTGCAATAAGATGTATAAAACATTTTTTTTTAGTGCATAGAGGAGGGGAAAGAAAGAAACAAACAAACAAACAAAAAACTACTTTACACTGGAAACTTGATGTTTTGTGCCTGGTTAGGATGAGGTGGAAGAAAAGCTGGCAGAAACTCTCAGCAGTCATAACAAATATATAAAAAAGAAAAACACATGGCGGAAAAGAGCAAGCTGGCACCCTCTTTAATGCAATGTGATAATTAGCTGTCTGTTAAGACACTTAAGCACAGAAGGATGCAGTGAACCAGACATGAGATCGCCTCAGAGCATCTTGACACCAATCCTGGGGGGCTTCAAGTATCTGACTGCTATCATTCCATTTTCTCCAAGTCTAACCTGCTTCAATTACTGGTGTCATCATTCAGATAAAAGTCATTCATTAAATCCCATCTTATCCTTGACACTGTAGTCTCTAAGACACAGATGTGGAGGACTGTAATGGCTCAGGACTCTCTTCAGGTGATGCTGGGAAGCCTTTATTTAGCTGGTTCGCTTGGCCAAACAAAACCATGACTTGCACCAGAGGCAAGGACTGGGCTGCGACTGTGACAAGTGCATCCTAGCAAAGAACCAGAAAGAAGTGTTGACACCAAAAGAACTGAAAGAGCAAGGTACCATTTAGAGTTAGATTAGATTCTGGCCCAAGGTGTTTGGAAGGGCAGAAAGAAGGGGCGACCATGTGCAACAACAACGTGACCCAAAAACTGTGCTTTCAATGAGAATTACCCATTTCTGGTGAAAACGTTACATTTTAATGAGAATGAGCCAGTTTGTTTAGGAGGTGTTCAATATGCATCAATTACGATAACAGTTTTAACAATATGAAAGCTGACATTGAGTATATAACTCACTTCGCAAAAATCTAACCAAAACATGTTCACACTACATAATGTAGCCTAGTACGCCGTTAAAATGACCCCAAAATTTAATATGAGGTCGGGAAAAAATGCCCATGTGTGAGATTTTGTCTTATATTTCTATATGATAAAGTTAGCCAATATCATGTGAACAAGTGCTGCTTTTATCAAAAATCAACACGATTGCAAATGTGATTTTTATAAGAGTTCAGTAAACAAGTTCATATTTTGTTTCATTTTAGACACAATATTGTCTTTTTGCTGTTGTGCATCAGAGCAACACACAGTTGTTTCTTATTCCCCAGCATTTTTTAACTAATCAATGTTTCATTTGCTTTGTTCCTGAATGAATCAGCTGAATGAATGATTCAATGACTCACTCATTAAGACAGTGACTTTCCGCCACCTACTGACAGTTTTAGATTCATATGCAAAGTATAATTTATTTATTTAAATGAATCATACAAATATGAATTTTAAATGGTAATCTCATAGCGTTAACTATGCAATTGTAATGGCAGTGCAAATACTTCTAAATGTTGCTTTAGATGCAGCAGCCAAGCAATGCAAAAACACACTCTGCATAATATTGTTAATTTTGAAGGCAATGCACAAATGTATTCTGACAACACATTTTGATTAAACACCTTGAGCTATGTATGTAGCTTTGGATATAACAGTCTACCAAGTGCATACATGCAAATAGTTCGATGTTTTATCTAGTTCCTGATAAATGATGCATTGCACTGCTGTAATTAATATACAACCTCTTTCTCCTTCAGAATACATGTTCAGTGCCTAAATAACTGATTTGTGGTCAAAATAGATGAACATTTTATTTTAAACAGCAATACATCCTAGATAAAGTCAGATCGATTAACAACACAGCCAGTCTGTGACCTGCAGTGATAAAACTGATGTTAGAATGAACAGGGCATATAGACAAACATCTAGTAAATACAACATAATGTTATAAAGCAATCTAGCCTCATAGATCCTTCAAAAATGTCCAACGTTTTACATGTTTATTATGATCAAAGGGTGTCATTTTTATTGCATATAATGTGCCCATGGCAGTAAATTAGTCATCAAAAAAGGCAAACATCTAAGCAAACTAATGCTTTTCCCATGCATGTTTTTCACAGATCTTTTGCCATGAAGGACCTCTAAGGACCCTTGTGAAACCAAGACAAGAGGTCTGTCTGCAGTCCCTCACCCATCTGTCATATAATTGTGTCTGGTCAACTGAAATAATCTGATTTCATCCTGTAATATCACAACACACTCTCATATAGAAACATCAGTTGAGTGCAATATTTAGCGGTAATGCAATAGGATTACTGGAGGTGTTCTTTAAATGTACTAAAGTAAAAGTTTCAGCTTGCCAAGAGGCAAAAACCCAACACCACCGGTGTAAATAAGACAGTAAATAGTACAGCAATTCTCAATAAAGCAGTATTTTACACAATTTATTAATATGCTTGCTGGGAAAAGTCATACCTCTAGAAATGCACAATACAGGAAGAACAATTTGACAACATAATTGTGTAGTTATTGCTATTATACAGTTAATTTTAAAACAAGAAAATACTGTCTCATAAGAAAAAAGGAAATGTACTTAATATTCACAATGAAATCCATGGGAAATGTATGTTTTAGTAAGGACAGTTAGGGGGTTCACATATGTGCTGGTTGTGATATCACAAAATATATATTTTTTTGTACAATTTATTGATAATGTAATATTATATTTATATCAATGAATGTATTTATTTTAAATTGCATTTTTTTGCCCTCACATTTTTGAAACCTTAAAATAAATACATTGATTTATTTATTCCTTTATTTTATTTATATCAACATACATTCCAGAATCTTGTCATCACCCTTTTTTGAAACATCAAGATAAATACATAATTTAAAATGAATGAATTAATTGTATTATATATTTAGAATTACATTTAAAGTTAATAAATATATCAATACAAAAAGGGCGGGAACACAATCAGCCATGGTGAAAGTTAATGGGGTCTAAGACTAATTTTTTAGGGTTAAAGTTAAAATTATTCCACAAAATGTCCAACGTTTTACATGTTTATTATGATCAAAGGGTGTCATTTTTATTGCATATAATGTGCCCATGGCAGTAAATTAGTCATCAAAAAAGGCAAACATCTAAGCAAACTAATGCTTTTCCCATGCATGTTTTTCACAGATCTTTTGCCATGAAGGACCTCTAAGGACCCTTGTGAAACCAAGACAAGAGGTCTGTCTGCAGTCCCTCACCCATCTGTCATATAATTGTGTCTGGTCAACTGAAATAATCTGATTTCATCCTGTAATATCACAACACACTCTCATATAGAAACATCAGTTGAGTGCAATATTTAGCGGTAATGCAATAGGATTACTGGAGGTGTTCTTTAAATGTACTAAAGTAAAAGTTTCAGCTTGCCAAGAGGCAAAAACCCAACACCACCGGTGTAAATAAGACAGTAAATAGTACAGCAATTCTCAATAAAGCAGTATTTTACACAATTTATTAATATGCTTGCTGGGAAAAGTCATACCTCTAGAAATGCACAATACAGGAAGAACAATTTGACAACATAATTGTGTAGTTATTGCTATTATACAGTTAATTTTAAAACAAGAAAATACTGTCTCATAAGAAAAAAGGAAATGTACTTAATATTCACAATGAAATCCATGGGAAATGTATGTTTTAGTAAGGACAGTTAGGGGGTTCACATATGTGCTGGTTGTGATATCACAAAATATATATTTTTTTGTACAATTTATTGATAATGTAATATTATATTTATATCAATGAATGTATTTATTTTAAATTGCATTTTTTTGCCCTCACATTTTTGAAACCTTAAAATAAATACATTGATTTATTTATTCCTTTATTTTATTTATATCAACATACATTCCAGAATCTTGTCATCACCCTTTTTTGAAACATCAAGATAAATACATAATTTAAAATGAATGAATTAATTGTATTATATATTTAGAATTACATTTAAAGTTAATAAATATATCAATACAAAAAGGGCGGGAACACAATCAGCCATGGTGAAAGTTAATGGGGTCTAAGACTAATTTTTTAGGGTTAAAGTTAAAATTATTCCACCATTTAAGTATGCTTATTAAAGGCACCCCGAGGCTTTGATACAACAGCACCATTTATTTATGAGACATGATGCACTCCCAGAGAAATCATCCAAGCAAATAACCCGTCATGTTAACGTCATGACTGTTTTGTCAAAGCATGTCAGCGTGAGTCAGCTGTGATACACTGATGCGGTCATCGCGTGTAACTCTCCTTCGACAGGGTTAACTGCACAGGAAAGTTCAGTAAATAGAGGACTGGAGTAGATTCCATTATTCGCCGTCACAACACGAGAAGGGAACTCAATATAGTGTACAGTACCTCCCCAGGCAGCTTTAAACGATCCAGTTTATTTTGACCTTCAGTCGTCAGGGCGGAGCGGAGCATCGCAAATGATTGAGGGGAGTGAAGCCCGCCGGAGACACACGGCACACAAGGCTTTGTGGGAATTGATCATGAAACTTCTAAATGCCTTCAAGGCAGAAGAAGGGAAAGGATGATGAGTAGGAGGAGAAAGCAAAACGTTTTACGGTGGATCTGACCTGCTAACTTCATAGAGGGAAAAAAACTGCACTGTAAAATAACTGTAAAACTTGAATTCAATTAGAAACTGTTCTTAAAAAAAATTAAATTATGTTTTGTTTTGCTATGTCAAAGTCTATAGGTGTTTCTTCGACTGTGCCACTTTTATGTCCCAGATTGATTTCATTATTAAAGGTGTCATGAACTGAGAAACCAAAATTCCCTTGATCTTTTGACACATAAGACGTCATTGCACTATAAAAACCTCCTGTAAGTTTCAGAACTCACAACTTTGCCGTTAGTCTAAAAACAACTTATATTGAAGGCAGTCTGCCAAAATTAGAGCTTTTGGAATGTTTTACTCTATGACGTAATAGCGTGGATAAGCACCGCCTCCGCAGATCAACGCCTGCTTCAACATCACTGCCTGTTTAGCCCCGCCCACCGATTCGCGAATGCAGTGTTTACGAGAGAGGCGAATGCGCAGGTCTACGCAGAAATCAAACGATTAAGATGCTCTAAAGACAGCAAGACTCTGTGCAGTGCAAAGTTGTGGAACAATTGTGTTTGCGTTGCTTTCCTTCTGATCCCAACGTTAGGATAGAGTGAATTCACTTTATTTTTAATGAAGTTCCAGACCACATCAGTAAGAACTTGGTCTTTTGTTCACTTCATTTTACTGCAGATTTGTTTTCAAACAAGGCACAATCGACGCGGGATTTTCAGAAAGATTGAAACTAAAAGACAATGCTGTGCCGACCATATTGGATCCGACAGTAATGTCACAACACAAGTGTCAGTAACTGTTTTTATTACGTGATCACTATTGCTTTGTCTCTTCTTACAGATCGTTTGATATGTATTTATGTAGAAGTTATTTATGCATTTTTGACCTAAATCACAGCGTCCATCTATAAGGAACGTATGATGTCAGATATACACAACTGTTAGTCGATTATAGCAGTGGGCGTTTACTTCCGAGTCTACAATCCTCCACGTCTATTCAAAACGTGCGTTCTGATGAGGGGGGTCAAAAACAGGACAGAAAATAGCTTATTACTTCTAACTTATAATGTGTTTTGATGTTAAACTCTTGATAACATTATAAGTGGCCCTCAGAGAACAGTACACAATAAGAATAATAATAAAAAAGGCTTTACATTACCTCTTAAAAACTTATAATGTTACCAAAATGTTAGCTAAACATTTCTCCACCATCATTTCCACTATAAAAAGTATTTAAATGATACATAAAAAAAGACAAATGAAGACATTAGGACATGGTGGTAGAAAAAAAATGTTAAAGTCATAACAATTCTTATTTTCTGAACAATGCACAGTTAGAATAATTGTTTTATATTTACATGTGCACAATGACCGCATGTGCAAATTGTGCATGTACTTATGTCATTTACACCGAAAGCAATACAACATAAGAGAGACATAACTGCTGATGATCATAAATCTAGGCAGATTATCTAATTTCATGGGTTAATAACAATTGCACATAGCTGCACTTTCCATTAACATCAGTGACCTCACAATGTGAGATGCTAACCGTAATTAGCGGCTATTCAGACAATGACACACAATGCTAACCTTGAGCTAATGGACGGCATTAAGAATAAACAAAGCTTAAAATCACTCATGAGTTGTACTTGAGGTGGACTAAAGTTATCAAGATGCAGTTAATGAATGGTCACCTCTTAAACTTCCCATATGTGAGAAAAAAAAATTAAATACTGAATTTATACATATGTAAACACTACTGCACTTTATGTGTGGCGTTACAGTCATACTGCATCTTAAATGACAAAATAAAAGCATATTTGAAATTAAACAAACATATTTAAAAAAAATTGGACTTCAAAATGTTTATGTGCTTTTGATCAAGTTTGTAAAAAAAAAAAAGTAATGTGCATTTTTATTTTTTTTGCTGTGTAGTACAAAATATTGACACGGACACACCAAATAATAATTTAGAGTAATTACTAGTTCTGCTGAATCATTGAGAGAGTCAATTCCAAAGAATGATTCACTCACAATTAGTTCCACAAATCATCTGTTCACTCACATCATTCATTCACAAATATACACAGGCTATATTAAGCCAGCATGACTTAAAAACTAGAGACACTTCCATGACTTTTAATTTCACAAATTTCCATTTTAACGTTTATTCACAATGCATTTGTTTGTCCATGATCATGAGAATCCTGCTATACGCTTTACTGTAAGTCAACGTTCCCATTTTCTGGCAGCTTTGTTTGAAGAACTGCAGGCTTTATCTACTAATAACCAACCATTTGGTACAGTGCAACATTAATTATGAAATGTGAATATGTCAATCAAGCAGATTTGACAACTTAATGTAATTTATTTAAATAACTGAAGTTTGCCGGGTTAATGAGGTTCCAGCTTTTTAATGACTAGCGTTCAAACAGACACATTAAATAGCTTTGATTTTACCTGGACTGATCCGGTTTTTTAATTTCTCATTGGTTATTAGTTATGTAACTTTGTCTTTGTTTATATGTAAATTTTTTTCTTCCTTCAACTCAATTTCTTCTGCATGTACAGTAGTTACAAGATGTCTTCATTACACACCCACAAGGACACCCTCACTCTTTACATTCTATCAATCTTAAGTCTCGAAAACAACTACGATTTCATATTTAATACTGCAAACATATACTGCCCATATGCAACCACACATACATCATTAGTTTGACTCAGAAAAATCTAAGTGAATTTTCTTCAAAACAGAGGTCAAACTAAAGGCAGAATGCTGAGCAAATATGGACTTCACATACTGTATGTGGGCAGAAGAATAATTATGAGCGTTACACAACTCAAACTCAAAGACTTAAACTATTTCTCATTATCATTAACAATGCCCACTTTATAATGTTGCACACACACAGAAAATCATTGAAATGAAAAATAATTTGCTCAAAACATCAATTTGAAGACACGATTAAATACTAAATAGTAGTCCAACTGCTTATTATTATTATTATTATTATTATTATTATTAATATTATACATTGCATTGACTTACAATACAACACTTTACATGTTCCTCGTAACTATTTCCAAGACTTCTACGGATAAAAGACAAAAGGGGAAAAAAGAGAAAGAAAACAAGAAGCAAAATGAACTAAACACAGAAAACACCCTACGGCCTTTAAAACGCTCTTTTCAAACGCAATGTAGCAGTGCAGATGTTATAGCTGGAGCGCTGACCTAAATTTTACACATAGGGTTGTGATTGCCTTTTGATGCACTGTCTCCTAATGACTCATTAGGCTGCCTAGCTTTGAGACAGAGCCCCGATTTCACCCGAGGCTCAGGCGCCTTGTTATCCTCACCGACACAAAAATGCCTTCATCCGGGGAATTCTGGAATCAAGCAGGAAGAGGGCCGGTCACATCTTAGTTGGTTGCAACCCAAAGGATCGTGTGTGAGACCACGGGCTAAGTCCTGTTACACCATAAGGAAAAAAACGAGGCGTTACGGAAGAAGCTAGAGGGCTGCGTTGGCCCCTCATTAGAGCGAGGCAAAGCACGCCGAAGGCTATACGTGACACAAAAGTGGACTCTGCTATTACATGGTGGTCATAAATAAATAAAAAAAATACAATGAAGGATACATGCGAAAGGCACATTGTGTGATTCCTCTGAGCTTGCAATAAGGTGGGAGTAAAAGCAATGGTTATGTTGTAGAAAATTGCTGAGAATTTAAAAATGTGGTAGTTTCTCTAGGGGTCATTAAACTATTGCTCTCAAACTGTTATAAAAGTTGTGAAAGGCCTCCGACATAGTAACTTTTTTTTTTTGCAGACCACAGCTAGCTATATAATATATAGTATATATAGTAAGGGAGACAATAAAATAGAAACTTAACTTAAATATATAAATGTATACATGCAAATATTTTCTAAATATATACTGAATGTGTGTTAATTTATATATACATAATAAATAATCGCAGTACACATACATATATTATGTAAACAAAAACATTTATTTTGGATGTGATTAATCGCGATTAATCATTTGACAGCACTAATTTGTATATAAACTGACCACCAAGTGCAACTTTCAGACGCCATCTTTATTTTTTTAGGTCAACAATCACGGAATGGAACGCACAGGATTCTGGGATATCAAAGGCAGCAAAGGATACATCTATGCTGCCTTAAAAAATCTATCATTTGAAGGTATCTCATGAGACAGGTATATATAGCTGTCAAACGATTAATTGCAATCCAAAATAAAAGTTTGTTTACATAATATATGAGTGTGTATTGTGTATATTTGTTATGTATATATAAATACAAACACATGCATGTATATATTTAAGAAAAATATGTTGTGTTTATATATTTAATTTAG
>NW_015505844.1:247584-255467 GCF_001515645.1 Sinocyclocheilus grahami
AGAGCGAGAGAGAGGGGAGAGATAGATAGAGAGAGAGAGAGAGAGAGAGAGAGAGAGAGAGAGAGAGCACATAACATTAGAATATAAAAATATCTGCCAATAAGTGTTCATATTAGGGATGTCCCGATCAGGTTTTTTTGTTCCCTCGATTTGATCAGTCATTGAATATTGAGTATCTGCCGATACAGAGTCCCAATCCGATACTTGTATATTCCTATAGGAATTTATGTTTGGTGCACACTTCAAGTACATTAACGTTATTAAAATCATATATACTGTATGTATAAATGTACAGTATGTACTGCATGTATGATGTATGTATATATGTATACATGTATACATATATATATATATATACACACACACACACACACACACATATATATATATATATATAGATAGCTAATTATGAATATGTGACTACTGATATAAACTTGTATTTTATATGTATAAGCGGCATAGTAATTGCAACATAACGTTAAGATAAGGTTAGAAAGCATGAATCTCACGGTGTCAGAATGTCAATCTGTCAGTCAAGTCCAAATCAAGACAACCAATAGCAACACGTTATAACAACGACATCTCAGACAGCAGCTAATAGTAAACGATAAATGAATGAGTGATTGTTACAAAAGTGCGCATCAAATATACGGAACATGGAATCTCAAATGTGTATAGCGTACTAATACAGACCTCACTTTTTCTCGTGCATCACATACGCACATTAGAGAGTCTTCTTTTCCTTGTAATGGCGGTTAAAGGCGCATGCCGCCTCCTGCAGCACAAATTAAGGATCAGGCTCAGGAGAGATACCGATCAGTTAAAAAATTGCTTGATCGGCCCTGATCCCGATCCTTGAGATATATCTCAATAAAAAATAGCAGAGACACAAAGTTGCCATAAAGACCATCGCTAATTAAAAAGAAACACTACAGAGTTTATTTGGGCCTTTGAAATGTCAAGATGAGTTGTATGAGTGTCAGAGTTCACAGTCAAAACGGGCAACCACACGACTTGAATATTGTTTTGCCTCCAGCACGGCTCCAGTCTGTAGAGATTTGTATTGATGAGATACAAGATACGGTGTCTAATATGATATCTATATGGTAACTAAATACAGTGACTGCAATAACCTTGAGAGGAATCCAGGACGGCTGCTCACAAAGTGATGGTTGCCTGAGCTAATTCAGCACTAGAGTGTTACTATGCAGTTACAAAGGTCTTTTGAGTACTTCTTAGCATATCGGTACTAGGGCTGCACGATTAATCGAATGCTATTGACATGCGCATTTTGATAGTAATGCCGGTTCTGTAATCAGCAGGAAATCATCATCACATGCTTTCAGATGGAGCAGAATTTTCTACACATAGCCGTAGTTCACTGACAAGTTACACAAAAAAATTCACAGATGATTTTATTGCGCGATTATGAAATAGAATAAATTGTTTGTGATAATGACAGCTGTTTGCATAGCTGCTCTGTGAAGTAAATGCTGCTCCATCTGAAAGCATGTGAAAATTCCACATTTAATAACATATTTTTACTCCAAACTGACTTCATAACGTCAGTCGAGTGTTTGAAATAAATCCTTCTGTGAGATGATGTGGCTTCTTACACAGAATAAGGCATGCAACATATTTCATAGTATTTAAGCAGTGATAAAGGCATTGCATTATAAATATACTTTATTTTAATGAAAATTATAATAATAAGAACTCAGATAAACCGTATATTGCCGTAGTCATGTGTTTATTAGTCACGTTGAATCAATGAAAGCAGTTGAATCTTCTGTTTATTCAGCTGCAGCAACAGGCATTTTCTGGGTTTCTTCTGCGAGGCGTATTTGGAGTTTCAGCGCGAGAGCACCCTCTGGCCTTTGGATGGAGATTTACTGTTGATCACAGAACCGTGCTTCACCGAAAGATACGCATGACAATCGCAGCTTCTGTCGAATCGCGATCTCGATTCCATTTCGATTTATCGTGCAGCCCTAATCGGTACTGAATGCAGTTGCTAGGGTGTTCTGAGTCGTTGCTAGGTGGTTGTCTAGACAAATAAGGCCACACCCAAAACTTGAAAATCATAGTTATAATTAAAAAGTCAATTATGATGCTAAATGTCAAAATTATATCCAGTCATAATTATGATGTAAAGTTTGTTCACAAATGTTTGAGAAAAATGAAAAGCGTTTATAGACTAATTGTAACATGAATACATCTGTGTAATACTTATAATACTTTTAATACATGTAATAAGTGTAACATTTGGGTAACACTTTATTTTAAGGTGTCCTTGTTACACGTTACATGTACTTACTACTATAATAACACTTATGCATAATTACATGCCAGTAACTCTAAGCCAAATGCTAAATCTTACACTAACCATAGAGTAAGTACCTGTAGTTAATTAAATATTACTAAGTACTTAAATGTATAATTACACTGTAACAATGACACCTTAAAATAAAGAGTAACCAACTTTTGTAGTACTTGTAACACTTGTAACACAGGTAACAATTGTGATATAAAAATTGTAATATGCGTAATACGTATATTAATATATTAATAATATATTAATTTTATACATTAATAAAAATAAAATATGCTTGGAATGTGTAACACTTATAATATGTAAATCATGTGTAGTGTTTCATACTTGTAACACGTACTACAGAAAATAGGATGCATAACCAACTTTTCCTTTCTAAAATGAACTACTGAGCTTAGATGTGATTACAAGGTAACTGCATTGCTCAAAATTAATCATGCAGAGTCAAGCAACACCACAATAACCACTGTCCTGTAATTTTGACTATAATGCGTACAATAAACCGAATAGAACAACAAACAGATGGACAAAAGGATGAAATTTCCATTCAAGATGTGCATATTCTGCAGATGCAAAATTATATCAGACAAGAGTCTGTCATTGGTCCAGCTGAAGACAAACAGCTGCGGCTCTGCTGCTAGAAACAGGCTGATATGTAAATTGTCATTCCGGGAGAAGAAAACATTTCCCAGGACTGTATTCTACATTTCTGTGCATGCTGGCAATTCAATAAAAGCACTTAAAAATAAAAATAAATAAAATCACTGCCATTGTTGTTGTCAAGTGCTTCATTTAGTTAGTGATCAACCCTAGTTGTCTCTAAAAGCATCGACTCCTAATCTCTAATCATTAAAACAATAATCAGCATGCATTGTGTGACATTTCATACCCTTCAGCCTGTAAATAATGCCCCTCCCAAAAAGTATGGGGTCGTAAACATTATTTTCCCACTGAAAACAATTTGTTATACCTTAATTGCTTGCACGGTTCAGTAAATGTGTGACATGATCATATCTCATGAGTATGTTTATCCTATTACGCTTGTGACTAATTTTATTGTTTGATGGTACTCTAAAACCCCTTAATCATATATCCATTATGACAGAAAGAAGGAACGCAACTATTTTACCTTAGATACGAATGTTTACTCAACAATATTCCCTAACAGACATCTGAATGATGTAAGGAAGAAAAAGTAAAAAGATGAATCCATTTTAAACATAATTTCACATATTCACAAACTGTGGGTAACAGAATGTTAGATCAGTATGATTAATAGTAATATCAAGTTCTGCTAAAAACCTACAGTATAGTGGAATTGCAAATAATTATAGCTTTATGTGCTGTTTTACAGAGTACAAAATGATCACGAAGTGAAACTATTTGTGAAAATATTTCAATTTGAAGAAGTCACTCTGCTCTCCAAGGTGAATCACAGTTGAACAGTGATTTATTTAAATAGAGGCTCATTATTATGAATGATTACAACATTAGCATTTGAAAATGAGGGAAGTGCCATCGAGTGCCGTCCTCTGCAAGGTTGAAATGAACCAACCAGGTGTGATACGATCTGTGACGCGCATGATGATATGCATGCAAACACCTTCTTCAAACAGACAATCAATAATGGAGAGGCTAATTTGTATGTTTTAGGAATTCATAGAGATTTGTTTCTTATTACCGTCCATATCAATTTGTTTCATGACTACACACACAATTTATTTCACAATATGAGTTTATCTTTTCTGTTTGACACATTTTACTGCAAGCTGCACATAACTCAATGTAGAAAGGTGCCATATTGTTGCTAGGCAACAGCTCATAAAGGACCCAGAGATTATAAGCAATGTTTGCAGATTACAAATTAGCTTCCCTTTGTTGCCAGCGGCAATATGTAGCTCGTGGCCTGAGGAAGGTCAGCCAATGTAATACAACACACACACACACACTTTTTGCTTCGAAGGAACACATTAAAATAACAGGAAATTTTAAAATGATGATTTATGTGCCTGGAAAAAGCTATGCAAACTTTAACTCTAAAATTATTATTATTATTTTTTTTAATTATGCTCAGCTTTGAAATATAACATATCTATGGGTATATTATTGCTTTTATAGACGAGCAATAATATACAGGAGGAAGCACCAATCAGTCATTAAAATGAATGAATTAAATTATGATAAAATGTATAAATAAAAAGCACAAAAATTTAATTAAAACGAAATGCATGAAACAGAAATAAAATCAAGTACAATAAAATCTAAATTAAAATGCAATCAAAATAGTAAAATAATAAAATAAAATAAATAAAAAACATGAAATACATTAAAAAAAGTTTAATTAAACTAGGGAGCTGACAGAAACACAAACGGAGCTCAAATCATTATTATCAAATCACATGCGTGCAAGGGTTGCATGCATATGCAGAGCTGTAGAATGTTATGAATGTTGCTGATAAGCTGTCTACTGATGGAAATGGTGTTCCTATTTGTTGAAATCTCCTAAGAAAGTCTGGAAGATAACAATGGTCTGTTTCACATTGACCCCAGGGAATAATCGTTGGGTGCTGTAAGAACGTAACATGAATTAGCATTTGTCTGCCTTTAAGAAATTCCCTGTTCAATGCGGCTGGCACTAACCTCTCAGTGGATTGGCATAAACCGAAAGGTATTACAAAGCTCTGCATTTAAATAAGGGCTTTAAATATGGATCCGAAAAACAGTCCAATGCCCAAATACATACATATGAATATGCTGCAGCTCAGTTTATGCATACAGTAGACACTACCCCAATTATAAACAAATCGAATACGCTTGCTTCTTATAACCTGCATGACCTCATTTAACATCTCTGACAAATTGTGTTTGTGCATGAAAGGCTTAGTACTTTTACAGTACACAAAGACTTTAATATTAACCATTTGCAGCTGCAACTCATGCAAATCTGCCAAGAATATGTCCAAGTCATATTTTAACCTATTATATTTTATAAAGAAAGATGTTAGGTTACAGTGTCATTATACATTTAAGTACTTGGTAATATTATTTAGCTGCAAGTAGTTAGGGTTAGGATGATGGTTTGGGTTAGGGTCAGTTGCATGTAGTTATGCATACATTATTGTTATTACTATAGTAAATATGTGTAACGTGTAACACAGACATTGTATTTATTTAATTTAAAATTGTGTTGTACTTTATGCAGATTAGGCAGTTTATGTAAACTTGACCGAAGAACTGAAAAAAATATAAATTGTATTTTTATTATAAGTGATAAATCATAATAATAGTGTTATTGTATTACTACATTGTCTGAGCATTTAGTAGGCATAAATAACTAAAACAAGTAGATACATTTATAAGTACATAACTAAATAAACATTCAGTTATGTACTTATGTACTTGTACAGTATGTATGCAATTTGTGTAGTTATATTTAATTATATAAGAACAGAAATACCTAAATAAGTACATACTAAGTACATAAATAGGTCATAAGCTAAATAACTAAACCTAACTAACTCAATAAATAAAGCAAGCAAGCCTGTGCATAGCAGTATTCAGTATCACCGCTGATAATAATGGAAACAAAACTGGAATAAAGGAGAGAAAAATCACTGTGACAATTTGAATGAAAATATGATTTAGTGCAATAAAAATAAATGCCACCATGCAAAATGTTAGTTTTGTTTTCAAGATGAAATGTGACTCGGACATGATTCGACCCATTCTCAAGCCAGATCTTCTATCTGGTTGAATAGTCGGTCATTAGTAATAGCCGGCTACACCGGGGACCGTAAAAACAAGCAAACATGCAGCAGGGTATCGGAATATGCTATTATAAAAGATGGACATTCCAAAAGGTTAAGGCGAATTGCACACTCCGGACAAATGGAGGTGTAAATTAGACACTAGGGGTGAGAATGCAAGCAACTATCTTGATATCAGCAAGAGCGCTGTAACACACGCTGTTTTCAGATTGATGCCTCTTCTAATTGCGACTCTGAGTGTAAAGGCCATGACCTAAGGTTACAGGACGATGATTAAAAGAGCAAAAATGTATCACAAATGATCAACCGTGTCAGTCTTCCGATCTATGTGCAGCCCTGCTGGTGTCACACCCTAAGAATGTGAATGCGAAAAATGGGAACATTCAAGGACACTGAATTCAGAGGTCACTGCAACTAGCTTATCCGTGCATGTTTATGAACCCTCACTGGAGCTTATGCTGTGTCTCATTCTGATA
The DNA here is from genome assembly GCF_001515645.1 of Sinocyclocheilus grahami. NCBI lineage: Eukaryota > Metazoa > Chordata > Actinopteri > Cypriniformes > Cyprinidae > Sinocyclocheilus > Sinocyclocheilus grahami. The sequence goes on from NW_015505844.1 coordinate 254,160, forward strand.
TCTATAGTTCCCTGGGTGATTTCTGCTATGCGGTACATTTTTATGTCCGATCAAGCTGCTCCACATTAACTTATTTTTTCCGCTCTCTGTCTGTCACTAATCAAAATGTTACAAATAAACTAGTTTTCTTCAGACTTTTTCCTCTGTCCTCAGTGATTGCATTCCAAATAAAATAGTCAAGAAACAAAAGTCAGTCAGTAAGATTAATTTTTTTGTTTGTTTTTTGAAAGAGTCTCTTCTGCTTACCAAGGCAGCATTTATTTGATCAGAAATACAGAAATACATACATGTAACATTTTGAAATATTATTACAATTTATAATAACTGTTTTCTAAGCGAATATATTGTAAAATGAAATGTATTGCTGTGATCAAATCTGAATTTTCAGCATCATTAATCCAGTCTTCAGTGTCACAGGATCATTTAGAAATTCTAATAATATAAAATAAAATAAATAAAAAATATTTAAAATAGAAAATCATTTAAAATATGTTCTGGTAACATTTGATAACAACACACATCTTTATTGGTACTTTTGCTCAATGGAATGCATCCTTTTTCTTTCAAAATAACACAGACCATATGTGACCCTGGACCACAAAACCAGTCATATGTTGCTGGGGTATATTTGTAGCAATAGCCAAAAATACATTGTATAGGTCAAAATTATTGATTTTTATTTTACACCAAAAATCATTAGGATATTAAATAAAGATCATGTTCCATGAAGATACTTTGTACATTTCCTACTGTAAATATATTAAAACGTAATTGTTGATTGTAGGGCTGCACGATAAATCGCATGCGATATTTAACGCGCATCTTATCAGTAAAGCCGGTTCTGTAATCAGCGGTAAATCTCCATCACGTGCGTTGTTCACTGACGAGCTGCGCAAAACCACGTTCAAATTCGCGCAGACATTTACACTAAATGTCAGTCTCTTACTATGGTTTTAGAATATTTTTTTTTCTCCTCCCAGTTGGTGTTTTCAAATCATGATTGAGAAGTTGAACTAAATTGGTCATTGGATGTTGAACAGTAATTTACTCATTGTCGATTCAGTCTCACAACACTTAATGAAATGTCATAACCCATATGTTGCATGTATGAAAATGTGTAACAAGTGTAAATTCATAATGAAATGAATTCAAACTACGTGTACAAATATGTATTTATTTGTTTGTTTGTTTGATTGATTCCATTTTCATATTGTGCCCTAAAATTCAAATTCAGATTAGCGATCCTGTTTGTTATTTGATCTAATTAGACAGAATAAAAATGTGAAAGTATTTTCAATTCGGAATGGT
>NW_015505844.1:255698-262547 GCF_001515645.1 Sinocyclocheilus grahami
CATGTTGCATGTATGAAAATGTGTAACAAGTGTAAATTCATAATGAAATGAATTCAAACTACGTGTACAAATATGTATTTATTTGTTTGTTTGTTTGATTGATTCCATTTTCATATTATGCCCTAAAATTCAAATTCAGATTAGCGATCCTGTTTGTTATTTGATCTAATTAGACAGAATAAAAATGTGAAAGTATTTTCAATTCGGAATGGTACATACAGTCGGAGTTAATTCATAAAAGCATTACATATCTGGTCTACCACTTTATTTAGCTAACATCGTAAAGACAGAGCTGGATAAACACACTATCAATACTATGCACATTGATCAATATCGCACTAAATCGTTGTGCAAACACATGTCATTCATTTGACTCTCTCTACTGGTATTGCATCCTTTAGTGATACTCACACATGACCGACACATGCACTATCAAGTTGTTTATTTAGTATGTAAATAAGTCACTAGATATTAATTGCGTTGCTGTGATTTGCATGGACGTGATAAATATATCATAACGACGGGGTGTGCGGCATTAAGGGGAGCCGGAGTCATAATTCTTCATCTTGCAAAATGTGTGGCGTGTGACAGTGAAATGGCAGGAGAGAGAGAGAGAGAGAGAGAGAGGGAGAGACAGAGAGAGGCAGTCATGCACATTTCAACGCCAGTTCACATCACATTCATAGGCATATTCTCTGCGGCATTACGGAGTCCGCATGACTGACTGTAACGCACACAAACTCCAAACACGCTGAAATTAACCAAATGAGTACGCCGTAAACAAATTTCCTTTTGTTTTGAACCGTCAATACTAGAGGGAGATTAGGTTAACACATTTCCATTGTGTTGCGCCGTTTCCACTCGCTATAGCACTTTTGCCAGCACACGTTCGGCTTGGCCTAGCCCGAGCCAAGATGAAAATCATTAAAGGCCCACCTCCGCTTGGACTCGGGCTGTCGGTGTTCATCAAGGGACTGTCATCGTTACAGCAGCCAGTCAAAAGGAATTAGGGTGACATTTGGCTAAAGACGCAGCTCTGTTGGAAGCCACTCAATGGATAATCACTCTCGTTTTTTGGTGTTCGCAGATTAGCCTTAACAAGACCTGTGATGTTTCAGAGACATCGCTGAGGGGTCAAGATAAATCTCCTCGCATCACTCTTCAAATGTATGGTAAGGTCCCGTCAGACTCATAATACTTTGCCCTGTGTCTCCAGGTTGGGTCAAACTGAAATGAAATACTCTGGCATTCACTGCGTCCGGTTTCCTGCTCTAAACAGAGCTTTCATTCACGTTTCCCAAAAGCATCATTATCCGAATGAAACTTTAAAATGCCTCAGAACACATTTAAGTCCATTATGCGTGACTTTAAATGGATTTTTATGCTTGCCTTCACAATATATCACAAATGACAAATGTGACAAACTAAGACAAATGAACTCAAAATAAACAATATTAACGCATTTTGATTGCAAAGCCATTGTACATTCAAGAATAAAAGCAAAATGTTTGTTATATAAAAAAATATACCACAGTCTGTGCACATAAGCACACATTTGCATGACATTATGTAAAGCATAACATTTTGGAGGCCTTGTTTTATAAGCATGAGCCATGACATATTTCTTGTGAAATTAATATATTAGATTAGCAGTTAATATATACACATTATGTGCACTGAATTATTGAGAAGCACAATAAATAAATACACACAATTCTGTAAAAATCTTTACTGAAAATACAATAAAAATATGCTAAATGAGTACAGCATAAAACTCCAGATGCAGACAAACAAGCACAAATATAAGCCGCAGCTACAACCAATATCTTGCATGTATATGCACATTATTGATATCAAATTGCATTAAGTATGTACATTTGAGTATTAAGATTTTTGAAACCCTGAATTTCCAAAGCCATATTCTTCCAACTATTCAATAGTGTTTTCATCTCAACAAGATTGATTGATTTGTTTGTTTATTTATTTGCAAGGTCATTTCCATGGACACGCAATGTGAAAAATAGGGTGCATCCTATAGTGTGAACATTGTGATATTATATAAGCTAATTGTGAACTTTTGCTCCCTTGGACTTGTGCATACTCTGGTCAGGATTCACTCAAATGTTTCCTGAAGAGTTGAAGTGGAATGGGATGGAATGATCGCATGACACGGGGATGGGATGATCGTTTAACACAGGGTTATAATTTCTACACATACTCGCATTGATTAACGACGGAAGAATGCACTGCGACTTTGCTCTGTGAACTTTCTTAAAGGTGCAGTTCAGTCAAAAATTTTAATTTGCTGATAATTTTACTCACCCTTAGGCCATGGATGGTGTATGAGTTTGTTTCTTCCTCAGATTTGGATAAATGTAGCATTCTATCACCTGCTCACCAATGGATACTCTGCAGTGAATGGGTGCCATCAGAATGAGATTCCAAACAGCTGATAAAAACATGCACATGACTTCAGTCCATCAAATAACGTCTTATGAAGTTAAAAGCTGTGTTTTGCAAATGAATCCATCATCAAGTTGTTTTAACTTTATAACATCATTATTGTTTTTTTTTGTTTTTTTTTAATCAGCTGTTTGGACTCTCATTCTGACGGGACCCATTCACTGCAGAGGATCCAAATCCATTTCTATGAAGAAAAAGAAAAAGTTCAAACAGTCAATCACAGCATGAAAACTATAATCTAATCATACATCTCACTGTGGATGAAGAATGCAAGAGATGGGATTTTAATACAACAAATTGACTATTAAAGACAATTACATAACCTTGTTTTTGTATGTATGTATACATATTATATAAGTTATTTAAGTTTTTTTTTTTCCATGCCATAATTGGTAATGTTTCTGCAGTACATAGTGTAGATGCAGTCATGTCCTTGGAGATCCATATATGTGAATACAGCTCTATGTGTGTAACTGGCATAAAATCCATTACCCAACACTTGTGGGTCTGCTGTACAATGTAATATCAGACTTCTTTGAAAAACAAAATTGATGAAAGGGAAATGAACTTGAAAGCTAAACCTTCATGTGGAATGTTACCTTCAAAGCAAATTGTGTGCTTGCAAGAATAGAAGGTGAAAATCATCACTGTCCTTTTCCAAAAGCATCATCGGGGTTTTCTTTATCTGTCATGGGTTCCTCAACCTCATAAATAAAGTGTGAAGTCACTGCATCATATGCTATAGACTAGCAATACCATTTGTATTAATGTATTATGGCGTTTATGATAATAATAATAATAATAATAATAATAATAATAATAATAATAATAATAATAAAAACCTGTGGCTGTATTCTATTTATGATTAGATGATCTTGTTTTTTAAAGTAAACAACTTTTAAATGGATTTTAAAACGCTGGAATTGTCTTCTGAACTATCCTCTTTTAGAAGAGGACTAATTGAGTTTGTTTATCGAGGTTGGATTGCTAAATTACTTAATATTAAACTATGCACAGGACCATTACTATTATTTTTTGTGTAATTAGTAGTCTGGAAAGCTTATTGTCTGAAAAACTTCTACAATTCAGACTTTTTTTTCTTGCAATCCCAAGTTATATACAATGCAATCACAATTTTCACACTTTTTAATTCATAATTTAGTAATTATATAATTTTAATTTTGATTCATAACAGTAATCTGACTTTTTCTCTGAATTCTGAATTGTTTTTTTTTTGTTTTTTTCTTCCCATCACGCAAGGTATTAAAGGCATAAAACATTATTATTTTTTTCATCCTGTGCTAAGAACAAGCTTCCATAGTTTTTCCAGATAGCCAGCTTTAGATAGAAAATCAAATAAATTATTTATTTTTTATTAGATTAAATAAATGCAGATAAAATGTACACAAATGCAGTTATAGAATGACAAAATGGTAACTCTGAATTCTGTGAAACTCCAGTCAATAACACATTTTGTAGATTACTTGTATTGTCAGAGTAATATTTGAAAGCCAAGGTCCACAGATGGTCAGCATCTATGAAATTGCCCCTGTCTCTGGAGATGTGACTGCACATGGCCGTCTTCGAATCTGCTGAACTTATGACTGAGTAAGCTGTGCAGCCGTACCGAGGCCGCGAACGCAAGGGACAATCAGACGTTCTGCACGACCAGCTTAACATTCACCTCGTGTCCAGCTTTAAAGCAAATCGATCTGGGCCAAAAGTGGCACAGCATTGCTGAAGTTTCTGTCCTTGGGAATTCACGGGGCTGAGACCAGTGTTTAAGATCGCAAATCTGTTGAAGTTGTTAAACCAAATCATTTCTTTTCACTTGAAGGTCTGATGTTTACCATGCTTTGAGCCACACACACACACACACACACACACACGATTTCTGTGATGTCGAAGCTGAATTTTCAACATCATTACTCCAATCTTCAGTGTCACATGATTATTCAGAAATCATTCTAATATGCTGGCTTGATGCTCAAGATATTTATGTAGTGCAAAAAAGTTATGCTGCTTCATTTTTTTTTTACATGCAGCAAACATAATACATTTAAAGGGTGATAAAACTGCTGAAAAACTTAAAAGAAACAGTAACCATTCTCAACAACTACATAATTCACACTCCCTTGCACATTTTTATCTAAAATAACGTTTGATGTTTTTTGTTTTTGCACTTACAACACATACCGCCCAGTCCAAGTCTCAATTCGGAGCTACATGGTGAATCAAGCCTCTAAAAATAAACAGCAATTCGTCAAATTATTTCTGGGCCATTAATTTTTGGGATTCAGGTTTGTGAAAAGTGCGACAACACAGCTGTGAATTTGGTGGATTTGTCATGCAATAACTGTGCACTCTCACAAGAGGTGAAGCCAGAAAATAAAGCTTGGACATCAGACACTGTAATACAATGTATAAATAAACAATCAGAGGATTACAGGAGCCAGAGGCTACATATCACCTCCAAACTACACATGCTGCAGCTCAAGCTTTAGTGGATGTAGTGGATACATGGAAAGTTCGAGCCTCATGTTGTGAGTAAACAGACACAAAGATAACAGTTGCTGGCAAATATGTGACATCAGTCTGCAAAGACAATGCTCAAAGAGGCAAACACTCGATGCCACCGGTCCCACGGCTGCTCATGATTTATCATATGGCTTTTAGCACTCACAATGGGAGCGTCTTATACCAGCTCAGCAAATTGACTGCCCTCAAGCTACAGCTTTCATCTGCTCCGTTACAGGAAATGTTTATCTACAATTCGCTGCTTACTTTAGGATGCTTTGGGATCACACAATGTCAGTATCCAGAGGAAGAACCTCTATTACAGCAGTGCCAACGGGATAAGAGACACAATCTGGACATACACACACTCATTTTTATTCACAGTGGGTAACCTGAACTGTTTAACAGGCATGGCCATATGATTTTTGGGATGCTGAGAATGTAAATATAAATATTAATAAGTTTTACAAATAAAATAAAATAAATATGACTTATTTTATGCCTTTTTATTTTTTTTTAGATCTGTGACAATGAAAACAGAAATATGAAGACAAATATTAATAGATACAGCATTTACACAAACTACACATCAAACACTTTGAATAATAATACTGTATTGTATTTGTATTTTAATATATATATATATATATTTTAATAATAAGTGTTAATGAAAATTATTATTATTATTACGATTATGCAGCATTAAAATATTTTCTTCTCGCATTTATTTGCGGTTGTACTGGTGAATCCAGATCTCAACAAGAGATCACAGCAATTCACCCAAGCACCTTACGAAGGATATGTGCAGTGCTCATGAGTGCAATCTTTTGCACTTCACTAGCTGACGGATGGCCTGGGAGCTTTTTCAAGTTCTGAATGAAACACTTCTTTAATGTTCCTAACTCTCCTACTATCACTGGTACAATTCTCATTTTACATTTCCACATCCTACTGATCTCAATTTCCAGGTACTTGTATTTACTGATCTTCTCGGTTTCCTTTAGCATGATGTTAGTATCATCTGGAACAGCTATATCAATCAGCAGACATGTTTTCTCTTTTTTGTCATGCAACATTATGCCAGGGCGATTAGCTAAGATGCAGTGGTGGACGAAGTACACAAATCAAGTACTTGAGTAAAAGTACAGATACGTATAATAAAATATTACTCCAGTAAAAGTACTCCTTTTTTTATCTGTTATCTACTTATGTAAAAAGTACAGATAGATAGATTTATTTTGCAATTTTATATAGGCTACTTAATTTAATTTTATATTAGCACATATTTTTTATAACCCTACTGCTCAAAATACCTGGGATTTTCCCAAAATAACCACTATATGGAGTCAAAATATATTTTTGTTGTTGATATGGACTACGTTGACGAGAGTGATGTAGTAATGTTCACTGTGAAGCTTACACTGTGATGTACCTGAGAGAAAACAGATTTGACCATCTGATTTTCACCAGTAAGAAAAAAGTGTTTAAAGCTTGTTGTTTTGGAGAACATCACAGTTATATATGACATGAGAATAAGGCCTGAAGTTAGGAAGAACATTTTAAGGAAAATATAATTATATTTTCATAATGATTTTTTTCTTCTCAAACCTTGTCTGTGGTGTAAAAACACCCCTGGCCAAATGCCCCCAGAGGACATCACTTCCCACTTTGATCATTACTGTAGTTACCATGTTGTGAACATCACATGCTTTCTTTTCCCCCAGATGTAATCTATCTAGGTCGTTGAATAAACATATTTGGACTTTATATCTAAAAATTACCTCAACTTAGCACCAGCAAGCTTGTTAGCTAGACAGTTAGCATCAGCTAACAATATGTACTTATTTTCAGTATGGTTATGAATAAACA
>NW_015505844.1:262788-272219 GCF_001515645.1 Sinocyclocheilus grahami
CTGATGTTGATGTGTCTGCATTCAAGCATTTCAGTGGGCTTAAACAGATCACCCTTTACAGCAGATTTAGTTCACAAACAACTGACAGTTTTGACCTAAATATGATTTTCAGTTACAATAATTAATCCTAAAATTCGACATTAGTAACTTACTTTTAGCAGCATCTGACGCGCGCTCACTCACAAGATCTTCCAGTTCTTACTTGTGAATTCAGTTCACTGGAGACTCGCACTAAACGGTTAATTTGAAGTGAGTTGTCGACTCGAGAACAGCTGCAATCAGTTCATTCTAATTTTTCAATGAATCGTTTGGTGCGATTTACGAACCGATTTAAAAGGTTCACTGAAAATAATCAGTTCTTTCTTGAATCAGACACTGCTTCTGCGTCTCGGAGCACGTGATATATTATAAGGAGTAACGATAAGTTTTATGAAATGTAGTGAATTAAAAAGTATGATCTTATGCTTTGGAATGTAGTGAAGTAAAAGTAAAAGTTACTCAAAATAAAACGACTCCAGTAAAGTACAGATACTTGAAAAATGTACTTAAGTACAGTAACAAAGTAAAGCTACTTTGTTACTATCCACCACTGCTAAGATGGTTCTGTCGGTAACTATTGGAACATCCCACATAATGATGTTATCATTGACATTGATGACTTTTTCTGGTTCAGTGGCCACAATATGGCTTGTGTGCTTGTTACGTCTCTGATGATAATTTTTATCTAGGGATTAGAAGAGGTAACATTAAGTTGACATTAAAGAACTAAGCCAGGTAAAATAAGTGGCAATGGAACACATGACACAAAACTGCACTACAAGAAAGATTTATTGCCCCCAAGGAACAATAATTTAAACAAACAAGACAAAGGAAAATAAGGGAAGTTAAAGTGGCGCTTAAATCATAAAATAAAATAGAATAAAAATCCCATTATCTAGCTAAATCCCAAAACCCCTAAACTATTAAAAACAAAGAAAAAGAAAATCTTCAACGCAAAAGCGTCATAAACTACACTGAATATGCAAAATCAAAACATACAAGGAAAGTGCACACAAATAAACTAGTGTGTCTATACATCCAATATCCCTACGTGCAGGTATGTAGGTCACGTGACTTACTAAACTCTTCCACTCCTTCCTTGTCTTCCAAAACAGCGGCAAGCTGACAAAGACATCCGATCACACAGCGGCATAGCATCGCCAGCCGTTAAAACCCAAGAGCGCAACACAAACACATTCCACGAGTGCACACAGCAGTCACAATACAAAACGTCACCCCCGTCTTCCTGCTGACGTTCTCCATTTGAACCTCTCGGTCAAGAACGCCATTGGCAAAGGGAACGCGTTGTCAATTAACTAATGATGAATGACAGCACAGATAGCCAAAATAATCCAAGGAAAGCGGTACCTAAGAGCACGAGAGTGAGAACAGAGAAGAGACTAAAAGAAATAACATACACACACACAACACAAAAGGTCGCAGACCGTAACAGTGCTCTTCAGCCTTGTTGCACGTCCTGCATTTACTGTCTTCTGTTTGTTTCAGGATGTTCTTCTGGTGGTACTTGGTGTTGAGTCAGGCTTTCGGTCTCCCCTTTTAAACCAGAGCTGTTTAGCCACTACATACAATCCACGACCACCATCTCGTCTCCTGATATACAGTATTTCAACATCAGCTTTAGGGTGATGGATGCCTGCAATAGTCAGGAGTTTCCTTGTTTTCTATCCATCCTCTTAATGTCTGTTCTCAACCAGTTGATGACACCAAAGCTGTAAGCCACAACTGGAACAGCTAGAGTATTAATGGCTGTGATTTTGTTTTTGGCGCTTAACTCAGTCTTCAGTGCCTGACAAACTCGACGAAAGTACTGTTTCGCTATCTTCTCTTTCGTTTGGATGTTATCAATGCTATCATTCTCTATGTTTCATTCATATCCATGTTTCTAATTACTGTCTGGTCATTCAGTTGGATATTCTGACTTTTGATTAGTTTACCACGTTTAAAGACAGCCGTGGCACATTTATCTAAGCCAATTTCCATTTTGATGTCATCACTAAACCATTTGACAATAGTGAGACCTTGCTTTAGTTGAGTCTTATTATTAGTGTTGTTGTTGTTGTTAATAATAATAATAATACATTTTTAATAATTAAAATAAATACATTTAATTAAATAAATAATAATGAAAAATGATACTAATAATAATTAGTATTAATAGTAGTAAATATTTAGAAATATTGTGTAGTAGTTTAGTAGTAGTTGTAGTTATAGCAGTAGTAGAGGAACAATCAGTCAATCAAGTTGTAGAGCTTTAGTGGCAAATCATCATAGCAGGTCTACAAAGAGCATCATGCATATCCAAACTTACAAATATATATCACAACTGTAATGATTGCAATTAACGATTATGATGCAAAAACAAAACAAAAGCTCTAGAAAATGTCATAATCTGCAGCCCTGTATCATGCCAATTGGTTTCCCCATAATCAGCAGCTCTTCAAACCGTGTAAAAAAAAAAAAAAAAGTATATATTTCTAGTGAAATTAGGACAAAAATGGAAGACTGAATTAAACATGAACGGTGTCCTTAATATCAACATGGCCAACCACAGACATGGGCCAGGAGTACACCTTCAATATTTACATAAATTTGCACTACTGAGATGGGCTCTTCGCTCTGAGACTCCTCTGATTTACAGCTTGGCATTAGGTAGAGAGCGACATGCTTCTTGGAGATATCAAACAAGAATGACGAGCCAGACGGATACACGACAGACATATTTACATATACCACCATATTTATATCTTCTGTAGTCAGACCTGCTGTAAAATATAGGAGCAAATGCATGAAAAAATAAATAAATGTATAAATAAAATTAAATTAAATAAAAAAAATAATTAATGACAAAGACAGCACTGCTCTCAACTATTTAGCATCCTCACTGGAAGCAAGCCATCCAATTTGGCTTAGTTTGGTTTGGTTCATTTATTTATTAGCATTACGTTTTCTGCAGGAGACTAAAATGATCACGTGGACTCTATAATCTTTCATTTTGCTAATAGAGTTCATAAGTAAGCAGCACAACTCATTTTGAATATGTTTTTGGGAGTGTACTATCATAATCGGAGTACTTCCACCTGAAGTATGAAATAAAATTTGGTGGTGTAAAGCCTTGTCGCGCCTCCTCCTGGCGTTCTGAAAGAAAAAAAATATATAATAATTGGGACATCACAGCCTTGTTAACTTATTTCTTAGAGTTCGTACTAAAGTTTCTCATTTGAAATTTGCATTAATTATCTCACGGCCTCAATGAAATACAGATTAACTTAAGCAGAGGGGCTAAATTAAAAAAGGAGAGAGAGAGACGGTGGATATGTGCAGGATTGATGTTGCTCAGCAACCATTAATTTGAGTTTCATATGCACAGGTTTATTTCAGTCAGGTCTATTGGAATTCCTCCGACAGTCGGCAATTAATCTTCTGCTTAATTATCTCCACACATTTTACTGTAGGTGGAAAGAGTGATAAGACACCAGGAAATGTTAACAGTCATGTGTATCTCCAAAACAATCTAACAACTGAACACATTTGAATTGTGAAGTGCCACCTGCTTGTTTTGAGCACCAACAATAGCGATTATTTGGCTGCCACTTAATAATGCTAGCAGCCTAACGAGGCTAGACTATTGACTTTGTTTCTTATCCTGTCCAGAACTGTCCAGATTTACAGAAAAAAACACTGGCTGAATGATATGTATAGTGACCAACCGGAGTTAGTTTTGTTCAACATGCCAGTTAAGAATTAGGCATGCACAGATAAGGAAACAGAATCAATAATCAATTATTATTTGAAGCGATCCATCTTAGATATAATTTGAGAAAAAAGTTAAATTGATGAAATGACAATACGGATGTTAATGATGATACAAAATGTTTAATTCAAATTTTTAACTTTCTATTCATCAAACAATTCTAATAATTTCACAATATTCATAATACATCTGTCTTATCTAACCATTTACCAAATGTAGACCTACTATGAACCATTGATTTAATAGAAATGATACATGCCTATCGTCAACTTTCTTTCAAAAGATCCATGATCTGTGAAAACGTTACAACAATTATTGACTTAAATATATCATCATATAAGGCAGATATGATAACATTCAAAAAAGTTGTCTTTAAATTTAACAATACTGTTATTACAACCAATATTTGCAAAAATAATAGACCACTGAGGGAAAAAAAAGAGAAACTTTCCTTAAGTTAAAACCTTAAGTTAGTCCCAAAAGTCCGCTTGAGGCTGAGAATACAATTGCAAGCCAACGGCAAATAGGTCTAGATGTTGCAAGAATGTAAAAAGCCCCACACTTGTTTGGTATCAATCGAGGTCATCAACGAATGGACAGATACATTTGAACTGGCAAATGCACAAGGCAGATGCTTTTATCCAAAGCAACGTTCAGTACACTTATAGGCAGCCCCCTGGAGTAGGCAATTTCATACTATTCACTGAGTCTAAAGACACTGTTTCTTCGAGGTGCAACACCAAACATGTTGTTTTATACTACTGCTGTTTGACCTTCATGCTTTGGCTTTTGGTCGATAGATGGAGCTTTCACGACAATGCATAGAAAAATAAAACACTTTACATTGGCCCTAAAAGCATTCAGGCACTTAAGATACACATAAAATGAATAAATTGATCTAAATATATTCTACATAATTTAACCAAGACAAATCTCAGCCATCATTCACAACTTTCCCATTGCGTCTACTGCCACTAAAGTTATAAGTCAATATGTACTCAGATGCTACCGTTTAGGTGACTTTAAATTGTATCACCCTTGTTGAGCGGATCTGGGCATAGGTGTTTGAACTAAAGCCAGTGCTCACACATGTCAGCTCCCTGGTGTTGGCTTCCTCCAGTCAGTCAACACTGATATCAGCGAGTGTTTGAACAGCTTGACCAACGTTGTAAAGAGTGTCCTACAAAAATGGTCCAGGTTGGGTTTATAATTCACACCGTCCAAATTCACTCTGTGGACTGCGTATAACTGGTCTTTAAGAGCCCATTTAGACCCGAAACTTACTGTAAGTACGGAAACATAAAATGCTTTAACTAAAAATTTGAAATCAAATTAATTTACTTTTACAGTTATTAATCTAGCAAAAAGCACCATTAAAGAAAAAAAACTAAATGTACATTGCATTTATGTTTTTGGCAGACACTTTTACCCAACATTGCTTTGCTGTTAAGCTATATGTTTCAGCAGGTCATGCATTCTCTGAGAATCAAACCCATGGCATAATATTTTTTACCCATAGGAAACCATTGTTCTGATTACTTTTTTTTTTAAAGGACTTGGAAGTGTGGTAACAAAACTACTATCTACGAAAACTTGAAATCATTTACATTTAGTATCGCAGCATGCTTTTATCGAAAGCAACAAAATTAATAATTCAAAGTAGACAACACAAGTAGTGCTATATATTGTATGTACAGTACATTACATTTATGCATTTGGCAGACAGCGATTTCATTGCATTCAAGGCATACATTTGATCAGTTCATGCATTCTCTAGGAATCAAACAAATGACCTTGGAGTATAGTTTTGACATACAGGCAAGCATTGAATTGACTTATATTTATTAATCTAGCAGACACTTTTAATGAAAGCAACATAAGAACAAGTAATTAATTCAAGGTACAGTAGATAGCAGAAGCGGTGCTACATTTAACATTTACATTATATGCATTTGGCAGATGCTATTATCCAAAGCTACTTACAGTGCATTCAAGGTATACATTTAGTCAGTTCATGAATTACCTGGGAAGGTTTTGTGCTATAGGATTTTTTTATTTTTACTGTAGATTTTGCTCTTTGTGTGGGAGTTGGTTTTATGATCGAGTGTGATTTCATGCGTTTCATGAAATGTCTCAGACCACAAGTCGTGACTCATTCATGGTCAGTTTACTCATTCAGGTCAACTACTGTCATGGCAGTTTGAAGAGAATCTTGCTAAAGAAGTCTATTGAGTCGATTGGCCCCTTGATTACTGAGGTTTGTTGCCGCTAATGCAATGCAAGAACATTAAGAAGGCAGAACATATTTGCATGTGTGCAATGCTTTGGCCAAGCATTAACATTTTCATACATCCGTAGCAAATGTTTGTGGTGTAAGTGTGAAAGAACTGGGCCCCCTGATCGTTGTTATTATTTTTTTAAACCAGTTATTAAAACACATGGTGATTTTGACTATATCTCTTAGAGTGCAATATGGATACATGTATGCCATCTTGGCTTTGGGTACCGTTTTGATTTTCTTTGTGTCGGAGGAGGGTATGATGTATGATGAGATTTATTAGATGGCAACCACAACAGGAAACCAATCAACATAGCAACTTGTGCCACCAGGGGTCCACCAATCTGAAGGGTGTGTCCACACACACACGCACACACACACAAACACAAATATCCCCATAACAAATTAGGTATTGTTTTATTAACATTCCTGTAGGGCGAATCTCAAACATTTCAGGGTCATATGTGACCCTGGACAACAAAACCAGTTATAAGTTTACATTTTTCGAAACTGAGATTTATACATCATCTGAAAGCTGAATAAATAAGCTTTCCACTGATGTATGGTTGTTAGGATAGGACACTATTTGGCTGAGATACAACTATTTGAATATCTGGAATCTGAGGGAGCAAACAAATCAAAATATTGAGAAAATCACCTTTAAAGTTGTCCAAATAAATTCCTTAGCAATGCATATTACCAATCAACAATTACGTTTTAATATATTTACGGTAGGACATTTACAAAATATCTTCAAGGAACATGATCTTTACATAATATCCTAATAATTTTTGGCATAAAATAAAAATCTATAATTTTGACCCATACAATGTATATTTGGCTATTGCTACAAATACACCCCAGCGACTTAAAGGGGTCATATGATGCGATTTCAATGTTTCCTTTCTCTTTGGAGTGTTACAAGCTCTTGGTGCATAAAGAAGATCTGTAAAGTTACAAAGACTAAAGTCTCAAATCCAAAGAGATATTCTTTATAAAAGTTAAGAGTCAGCCACACCTACCTAAAACGACTCGTTCTAACACGCCCCCACATGTCTACGTCACTATGTGGGAAGATTTGCATAACGCTGCCCAAATGTTCACGCAAAGAAAGAAGGCGTAACTTTTATTCTTGCTGTAGTTTTGTTGTTTCCGCCGCCATGTCGTAAAGACGCTGTGTGCTTCCCATTCCTGTGATCAAATTTTAATTTTCAGCATCATTACTCCAGTGTTCAGTGTCACATGATCCTTCTAATATGCAGATTTTTTATTATATTTTATTATATTGTATCATTAATTATACATAATTATAAATAATTATATATATATATATATATATAATAGTTAAAATTACAGCCCTAAACTAGATGTCTTTGTTTTGTCTTTGACTTTTATGATGCTTTTGACAGGTTTCATGATAATCACTATAGCATTTTACTACTTACATTTACATATCAGGAGCAGCACGTGTACTGATATGATCTCATTAACCATCAATTTCTGAGCGGTTCATCTCACATGAAATTAATTATTTATCTCACATGAAATTAATTATTTATTATTTATTTATCTGGCAATTACTTGCCAGACACTTGCTGTTTTGAAACGACTCCGGTGTTTTTTGCCAGCATACTTAGCGAGTGCTCACGCTGTAATTGTTCACCCCATCAAAGGAGAAGACCAAGCCTTCCATCTGCAAATTAATTCTTTATTCAGCACTCAGTCATCTGCAAACTGCTGCCATTAAGTGTTCGGAAAAGTTGGCTTGTGAAAAAGTGAAAACAAGGTGGAATGTAAAAGGACGGGTCAAAGCACCTACTGATCAGAAACACTTTGCTGTATTGTTTGATTTCAAAGGGAAAGGGGTTGGGGTGGTATCATAGCTAACACCTACTAAACACCGAACGATTCGAATACAGTGGCTTAGTTTTTACACAAGTAACCTAGACGTTTCAGGTCAGGGTCATGTGTGGTTGCAGGTGACTATATGTTGTCAGAAAAGGGCATTTGTTTGTTTAACTGATTGATACTTAATTGATTTGGTTATATTCAGCACACTAGCATAATGCAACACATATGTGTGACAATCTGTGTGATGCAATCTGAAAAATCACAAAGATTTATATTAACATGAATTGATAGGAACTGTAATGCAATATGTGCTTGAAGAATGCAGAATACAAGCATAGTTAGGAAAATAATGTTTTGATTGCATTTTACATGGCATGCACAACTTTAGCATTTATGTGTAGCATTTTTATGTTTTATTTTAACAGTAAACCAACAAACATCAAAGATATCTGAAATTTTCCAAAACTAAGTGGTGCACAGGAAATCATTAGTGATATGTTTCTGTGAATTAGTGAATAAACCTTTCATTTGTCAGTCCATTAAGATCAGGAAATCACTCTGAAATTGCTAATACAAGCACGGATACATATGAAATCTGACACAAGGTAGGTCGTCTATCATCAATGCCTCATTTATTTCCTTACATCCTTTGTGGACCGACAGTCGTGGTTATATGATCTTAATGCCTTTCGATCTAATATCCAGACGGGCTCTTCCTCCAGCTCTTAAGACCATCATCTGTGACTTCTACTAATAGCACTGATCTGCCAAATCCAGTGATGATGCCTCAAGTCTGTTTTTTTGTTTTTTTCGGCAGGCAGGCAGTTGCCCTAACTCAGAAACTCTGAACCAATGCTGTTCGGCGACTCTCAACAATGATTGTGAGATTGCAGAAGGTAAACATGACTTCAGCAGCGCCAAGTTGCCTGAAAGATGAGTCAGCTGCACTTTGGAGTCTCTGAGGCGACAGCCACCCACACAGAGCACTGAAGTCATTCTGTTACCGGCTGTTTATGACACCAGCTTCTTGCTTGTTGGTAGAACTGATATTGAAATAAATCAATAAGCCATGAGAGGCCATGCTATGCTGTATTATTATTTTTAAGGGGTTTTGTTTAATTTAACTTATTACTTTTGTAAAATTGCAGCAACAGGAATATTATAAGACAAAGTAGTGTTTAATACATGTTGGCGGTGATGTTAATACACACACTGTTTCTTATTCATGATGGATAATCTGAACTGCTTAATATGTGCTTGGGATGCTGAGAAAATAAAATCATTATTACAATGATAAATAAAAATGATAAATAATATGTGATACTCTTAAAAAAAGAAAAATAAAAATAAGGGGAGGGAGGATCCTGCACACTTTTCAGTCCACAAGTAACATGATTAAGTTATAAATAAAGTATTCAAAAAGAGTAAAAAAAAAAAAAAAAAAACTTGCTATGCTTTTACCACATACATATATATGAGTCTTAATGCCTT